>NC_069499.1:1330958812-1331258812 GCF_027579735.1 Bombina bombina
TCCGTGCCTTGAAGTTTTACTTACAGGCTACTAAAGATTTTCGCCAAACATCTAACCTGTTTGTTGTTTACTCTGGACAGAGGAGAGGTCAGAAGGCCTCGGCAACCTCTCTTTCTTTTTGGCTTCGGAGTATAATCCGTTTAGCCTATGAGACTGCTGGACAGCAGCCTCCTGAAAGGATTACAGCTCATTCTACTAGAGCTGTGGCTTCCACCTGGGCCTTTAAAAATGAGGCCTCTGTTGAACAGATTTGCAAGGCTGCAACTTGGTCTTCCCTTCATACTTTTTCCAAATTTTACAAATTTGATACTTTTGCTTCTTCGGAGGCTGTTTTTGGGAGAAAGGTTCTACAGGCAGTGGTTCCTTCCGTTTAAGTTCCTGCCTTGTCCCTCCCATCATCCGTGTACTTTAGCTTTGGTATTGGTATCCCACAAGTAATGGATGATCCGTGGACTGGATACACTTAACAAGAGAAAACATAATTTATGCTTACCTGATAAATTTATTTCTCTTGTAGTGTATCCAGTCCACGGCCCGCCCTGTCCTTTTCAGGCAGGTCTAAATTTTAATTAAACTACAGTCACCACTGCACCCTATGGTTTCTCCTTTTCTCTGCTTGTTTCGGTCGAATGACTGGATATGGCAGTGAGGGGAGGAGCTGTGTGGCGGCTCTGCTGTGGGTGATCTCTTGCAACTTCCTGTTGGGAAGGAGAATATCCCACAAGTAATGGATGATCCGTGGACTGGATACACTACAAGAGAAATAAATTTATAATGTAAGCATAAATTATGTTTTTGCTGTGAGGCGATCTTAGCCAGTAGCATGCTAGCTATCCGGCATGGCACCAGCTGGTCCGCACGGCTATTGGCTAAGAGGTGAAAAGTCACCTCACAGCAAAATAACGTTCTGCCGTGGGATGCCTGAGGTGCTCAGCACGGCGAACGTTTCAGACAAATATAGGACCTTTCGGCATTAAGTATTTTATACTTCATGACTGAAAGTCCCCTTTTATTTGTTCCACTGGTAAATCCTAGCATATCACCATTTTAATAAAGAGAGACAAACAACCCAGAAAAAGAGGATAGGAGAAAGATTAAAAAAAAAAAAGAATGTAGAGTTACGGTAAAGATAAAGTGAGAGACAAACAAGGAATGGGTGATTTCCAGACATTGTTGGTATCAACACTGCATCAGATTAATGTATTCAGGCTTTCCTGCACCAAATGTCATGATTTCTTACTCTGATCTCTTTGAAGTGAGAAGAACCCTGAAGAGTGGTTTAAGTGATGACTTGGTGCAAGCTCTGGGATTATCAAAATCTTCGGAAGTATCTGTGTGAGCTTTCACCATAAAGACTGTTGCAATTTGTTCTCTGCTCCTGTAATGGAAGCTGAAGCTATGGCTCCCACAGACCACGTATTACACCCCTTTGTGCATGGAACAGGCAAAGTGGCTGCTTGGATGTTGCCAGTGAAAGAAAAACAATGAGAAGACAGCTATGTATGGTAGCTATGCATGAGCACCTTTACTGTCAGAGGACCGCATCTTCTCTAAATGAGTTTAACACTCTTTCAGATGTTTTTATAGCTTAGGACTTTAATAAACAACTGGTTTTAAAATGGAACCCAAATATTTAATTCACAGAGCCACAAACTCAATATATAGACACCATAGAGAGTCTGTTCTCCGCCCTTAGCTCATTTCTTTCATGTAATTAACAAGAGTCCATGAGCTAGTGACGTATGGGATATACATTCCTACCAGGAGGGGCAAAGTTTCCCAAACCTCAAAATGCCTATAAATACACCCCTCACCACACCCACAAATCAGTTTTTACAAACTTTGCCTCCGATGGAGGTGGTGAAGTAAGTTTGTGCTAGATTCTACGTTGATATGCGCTCCGCAGCAAGTTGGAGCCCGGTTTTCCTCTCAGCGTGCAGTGAATGTCAGAGGGATGTGAGGAGAGTATTGCCTATTTGAATGCAGTGATCTCCTTCTACGGGGTCTATTTCATAGGTTCTCTGTTATCGGTCGTAGAGATTCATCTCTTACCTCCCTTTTCAGATCGACGATATACTCTTATATTTACCATTACCTCTACTGATTCTCGTTTCAGTACTGGTTTGGCTTTCTACTACATGTAGATGAGTGTCCTGGGGTAAGTAAGTCTTATTTTCTGTGACACTCTAAGCTATGGTTGGGCACTTTATTTATAAAGTTCTAAATATATGTATTCAAACATTTATTTGCCTTGACTCAGAATGTTCAACTTTCCTTATTTTCCAGACAGTCAGTTTCATAGTTGGGATAATGCATATCAATAAATCAATTTTTTCTTACCTTAAAATTTGACTTTTTCCCTGTGGGCTGTTAGGCTCGCGGGGGCTGAAAATGCTTCATTTTATTGCGTCATTTTTGGCGCGGACTTTTTTGGCGCAAAAACTCTATTTCCGTTTCCGGCGTCATACGTGTCGCCGGAAGTTGCGTCATTCTTTGACGTTATTTTGCGCCAAAAATGTCGGCGTTCCGGATGTGGCGTCATTTTTGGCGCCAAAAGCATTTAGGCGCCAAATAATGTGGGCGTCTTTTTTGGCGCTAAAAAATTTGGGCGTCATTTTTGTCTCCACATTATTTAAGTCTCATTATTTATTGCTTCTGGTTGCTAGAAGCTTGTTCACTGGCATTTTTTTCCCATTCCTGAAACTGTCATTTAAGGAATTTGATCAATTTTGCTTTATATGTTGTTTTTTTCTTTTACATATTGCAAGATGTTCCACGTTGCAACTGAGTCAGAAGTTACTACAGGAAAATCACTGCACAGTGCTGGAGCTACCAAGCTAAGTCTGTTATAAACTTTTGGTATCTGTTTCTCCAGCTGTTATTTGTATTGCATGTCATGTCAAACTTATTAATGCAGATAAAATTTCCTTTAGTACTGTTACATTACCTGTTGCTGTTCCGTCAACATCTAATTTTCAGAGTGTTCCTGATAACATAAGAGATTTTATTTATTTTAAATCCATTAAGAAGGCTATGTCTGTTATTTCTCCTTCTAGTATACATAAAAGTCTTTTAAAACTTCTCTTTTTTTCAGATGAATTTTTAAATGAACATCATCATTTTGATGCTGATAAATCTTTGTATTTGTCCAAGATTGAATTTATTCGTTCTTTACTTAAAGAAGTGTTATTTGCATTAGAAATAGAGGATTCTGGTCCTCTTGATACTAAATGTAAACGTTTAAATAAGGTAGTTATTCCAGAAGTGTTTTATCTCCCTGATGCTATTTCTGAAGTAATTTCCAGGGAATGGAATAATTTGGGTAATTTATTTACTCCTTCTAGACGTTTAAGCAATTTATATCCTGTGCCATCTGACAGATTAGAGTTTTTTGGGACTAAAATCCCTAAGGTTATGGGGCTGTCTCTACTCCTGCTAATGTACTACTATTCCTATGGCAGATAGTACTTCATTTAAGGATCCTTTAGATAGGAAAATTGAATCCTTTCTAAGAAAAGCTTACTTATGTTCAGGTAATCTTCTTAGACCTGCTATATTTTTAGCGGATGTTGCTGCAGCTTCAACTTTTTGGTTAGAAGCTTTAGCGCAACAAGTAACAGATCATAATTTTATAGCATTATTATTATTTTATAACATGCTAATAATTTTATTGGTGATACCATCTTTTGATATCATTAGAGTTGATGTCAGGTATATGTCTCTAGCTATTTTAGCTAGAAAAGCTTTATGGATTAAACTTGGAATACTGACATGTCTTCTAAGTCAACTTTGCTTTCCCTTTTTTTCCAGGGTAAATAATCATTTCGTTCCTTTCCTCACAACAAGGAACAAAAGCCTGATCCTTCATCCTCAGGAGCGGTATCAGTTTGGAAACTATTTCCAGTTTGGAATATATCCGAGCTTTATAGAAACCTATAGCCAGCTCCTAAGTACCTATGAAGGTGCGGCCCTTATTCCAGCTCAGCTGGTATGGGGCAGATTACGTTTTCTTCAAAGAAATTTGGATCAATTCCGTTCTTAATCTCTGGTTTCAGAAACATTGTTTCAGAAAGGTACAGAATTGGCTTCAAGTTAAGGCCTCCTGCTAAGAGATTCTTTTCTTCCCCGTGTCCCAGTTAACACAGCAAGGCTCAGCATTTCTGAAATGTGTTTCAGATCTAGAGTTGGCTGGAGTATTTATACCAGTTCCAGTTCTGGAACAGGGGCTGGGGTTTTATTTTATCTCTTCATTGTACCAAAGAAGGTCAATTCCTTCAGACCAGTTCTGGATCTATCATTATTGAATCGTTATGTTAGGATACCAACATTCAAGATGGTTACTGTAGGACTATCCTGCCTTTTGTTTAGCAAGGGCATTATATGTCTACAATAGATTTACAGGATGTGTATCTGCATATTCCGATTCATCCAGATTACTTTTAGTGTCTGAGATTCTCTTTTTAGACAAGCATTACCAGTTTTGTGGCTCTACCGTTTGGCCTAGCCTCAGTTCCAAGAATTTTTTTCAAAGGTTCTCGGTGCCTTTCTTTCTCTATTCAGAGAATAGAGTGTTGGTATTTCCTTATTTGGACGATATCTTGGTACTTGCTCAGTCTTCTCATTTTCGTAGAATCTCATACGAATCGACTTGTGTTGTTTCTTCAAGTTCATGGTTGGAGGATCAATTTACCAATCAGTTCATTGATTCCTCAGACAAGGGTAACCTTTTTAGGTTTCTAGATAAATTCAGTGTCTATGACTCTGTCCTTGTCAGTCAAGAGAAGTTTATCATTGATATCAGCTTGTCAAAACCTTCAGTCACAATCATTCCCTTTGGTAGCCTTATGCATGGAAATGTTGGGTCTTAGGACTGCCGCATCAGATGCGATCTCCTTTGCTCGTTTTTACATGCGACCTCTTCAGCTCTGTATGCTGAACCAATGGTGCAGGGATTACTCAAAGATATCTCAATTAATATCTTTAAACCGATTTTATGACACTCTCTGACATGGTGGACAGATCACCATCGTTTAGTTCAGGGGGCTTCTTTGTTCTTCCGACCTGGACTATAATCTCAACAGATGCTAGTTTTACAGGTTGGGGAGCTGTATGGGGGTATCTGACGGCACAAGGGGTTTGGGAATCTCAGGAGGTGAGATTTCCGATCAATATTTTGGAACTCCGTGCAATTTTCAGAGCTCTTCAGTCTTGGCCTCTTCCGAAGAGAGAGTTGTTCATTTGTTTTCAGATAAGACAATGTCACATCTGTGGCATACATCAATCATCAAGGAGGGACTCACAGTCCTCTGGCTATGAAAGAAGTATCTCGAATTTTGGTTTGGGCGGAATCCAGCTCCTGTCTAATCTCTGCGGTTTATATCCCAGGTATGGACAATTGGAAAGCGGATTATCTCAGTCGCCAAACGTTGCATCCGGGCGAATGGTCTCTTCACCCAGAGGTATTTCTTCAGATTGTTCAAATGTGGGAACTTCCAGAAATAGATCTGATGGCTTCTCATCTAAACAAGAAACTTCCCAGGTATCTGTCCAGATCCCGGGATCCTCAGGCGGAGGCAGTGGATGCATTTTCACTTCCTTGGAAGTATCATCCTGCCTATATCTTTCCGCCTCTAGTTCTTCTTCCAAGAGTAATCTCCAAGATTCTGAAGGAATGCTCGTTTGTTCTGCTGGTAGCTCCGGCATGGCCTCACAGGTTTTGGTATGAGGATCTTGTCCGGATGGCCTTTTGCCAACCGTGTACTCTTCCGTTAAGACCAGACCTTTTGTCTCAAGGTCCTTTTTTCCATCAGGATCTGAAATCCTTAAATTTAAAGGTATGGAGATTGAACGCTTGATTCTTGGTCAAAGAGGTTTCTCTGACTCTGTGATTAATACTATGTTACAGGCTCGTAAATCTGTATCCAGAGAGATATATTATAGAGTCTGGAAGACTTATATTTCTTGGTGTCTTTCTCATCATTTTTCTTGGCATTTTTTTTAGAATACCGAGAATATTACAATTTCTTCAGGATGGTTTAGATAAGGGTTTGTCCGCAAGTTCCTTGAAAGGTCAAATCTCTGCTCTTTCTGTTCTTTTTCAACAGAAAGGTTGCTATTCTTCCTGATATTCATTGTTTTGTACAAGCTTTGGTTCGTATAAAGCCTGTCATTAAGTCAATTTCTCCTCCTTGGAGTTTGAATCTGGTTCTGGGAGCTCTTCAAGCTCCTCCGTTTGAACCTATGCATTCATTGGACATTAAATTACTTTCTTGGAAAGTTTTGTTCCTTTTGGCCATCTCTTCTGCTAGAAGAGTTTCTGAATTTTCTGCTCTTTCGTGTGAGTCTCCTTTTCTGATTTTTCATCAGGATAAGGCGGTGTTGCGAACTTCTTTTGAATTTTTACCTAAAGTTGTGAATTCCAACAACATTAGTAGAGAAATTGTGGTTCCTTCATTATGTCCTAATCCTAAGAATTCTAAGGAGAAATCATTGCATTCTTTGGATGTTGTTAGAGCTTTGAAATATTATGTTGAAGCTACGAAATCTTTCCGTAAGACTTCTAGTCTATTTGTTATCTTTTCCGGTTCTAGGAAAGGCCAGAAAGCTTCTGCCATTTCTTTGGCATCTTGGTTGAAATCTTTAATTCATCTTGCCTATGTTGAGTCGGGTAAAATTCCGCCTCAGAGAATTACAGCTCATTCTACTAGGTCAGTATCTACTTCCTGGGCGTTTAGGAATGAAGCTTCGGTTGACCAGATCTGCAAAGCAGCAACTTGGTCCTCTTTGCATACTTTTTCTAAATTCTACCATTTTGATGTCTTTTCTTCTTCTGAAGCAGTTTTTGGTAGAACAGTTCTTCAGGCAGCGATTTCAGTTTGAATCTTCTGCTTATGTTTTTTGTTAAACTTTATTTTGGGTGTGGATTATTTTCAGCAGGAATTGGCTGTCTTTATTTTATCCCTCCCTCTCTAGTGACTCTTGTGTGGAAAGATCCACATCTTGGGTAGTCATTATCCCATACGTCACTAGCTCATGGACTCTTGTTAATTACATGAAAGAAAACATAATTTATGTAAGAACTTACCTGATAAATTCATTTCTTTCATATTAACAAGAGTCCATGAGGCCCACCCTTTTTTGTGGTGGTTATGATTTTTTTGTATAAAGCACAATTATTCCAATTCCTTATTTTATATGCTTCGCACTTTTTTTCTTATCACCCCACTTCTTGGCTATTCGTTAAACTGATTTGTGGGTGTGGTGAGGGGTGTATTTATAGGCATTTTGAGGTTTGGGAAACTTTGCCCCTCCTGGTAGGAATGTATATCCCATACGTCACTAGCTCATGGACTCTTGTTAATATGAAAGAAATGAATTTATCAGGTAAGTTCTTACATAAATTATGTTTTCTATGCAAGGACCAATACTTGCTAAGAAAAAAAAACCCACGTCTTTGGAATTCTCATTATCTTTGTAGAAGGTGACAACCACTATTTGGATCTCTTTAGGAAACTGGTAATAAGCTACAGAGAAGTTATATATGCTGAGACCCAGCTAATAGTTTGAAAGATTTCATAGTTAACTCAATAGAAGGATTTCTAAAGTGCAAACGCTTGTTTTATATTCACTACTGCTGTATACAGGTCTGCATGTCACTTTTCATAGGCCAGAAATATGTATATATATTTTTATATAATAACATTGGTTTTCATATTTGTGTTTCATGTTAAAAGATTTCTGATCCTATGGAAAACACTCGTTTCCTTGTATAGGGCCATAATGCTACTTATATTTAACAAGTTCTGCTGCTATTCTGCACGAATTTGGTGGATGCGAAAAAAGTAATTTAGCTTCAATCTCAGATTTCCTTCCATAAGGCAGGGAGAGCCCACAACTTAATTTCTTACTGTTGGTAAATACAACACCTGGCCGCCAGGAGCAGACAAAGACACCCCAGCCAAAGGCTTAAATATCCCTCCCACTTCCCCTATCCGCCAGTCATTCTTTGCCTTTCGTCACTATGGGTATGTTCCCTTTAAGAAAGGACTGGAGTTTTAAGTAATCATGTCAACCTCTCAGTGAGAGTATTGATGAAAGTTAGAGTCTGGAGATGCAGGGAAAAAAATTTCTGCGAACTCATCCAGACTGTCGCCTAACAGCTCCTGAGCAATCAGTGTTGACGAGTTTCACTGCTTGCTGTTACACACTCAAGTTAATGTCAGAGCATCGCTGCAAGACTGTCACACTTGAGAGGCTGTGCCTGTTCCACAGCATGGATCCTGGAGGGCAAGACCGTTTTATATATACACTTTTTCTATACAGGGTCACAGTGTGGCTCCTTTATGCCTCAATAGGATCAAGGGTTAATATCTCCTTCAGGGAGATTATTTGAACAGCAAGGGGTTATTTATAACTGCTTTAATGTGAGAGTTTTTGGGCTCATTGACTGTATGATTCTGGCTTGGAACAAACAGGTTTCACTTTCGTTTTTGAGTGTTGCGCAGCTCATAATAGCATAGTGCCTTTTTCATAGCAGGGGAAGCCCTGTCCTATGCACCACGTGACCGGGTGCAGTCTTTTCGTTTTCCTACGATCCTGCTGCGGACATCACTCCTTAGGAGAGCGTTTTCACCGTTAGCTGTCTGGGTCTAGGAGGTGGTGAGTGCCCCAGCCATTGGGATTATAAAGGTGCTGTTTTGTTTTTTTTTAAATAAAAGTATTCTTTTTTTGTCTGTCCTTCTGTGAATATATCTTAGCTATGGAGGACTCTGATACTATATGAGAAGGTTCCGCTCCTTCTGTACTGATTAATAATTCATGTTTATATTGTGAGGAGGCCGTGGTTTGCCCACCTGCTCAATTTTGTTCCATTTGCCTAAGCACTGTTCTAAAGTCTAAGAAGGGAGTCAAGCCTGCTAATACTCATAGCGTTATTAACCCCTCTGAGCCGTCTACCTCTCAGGAATCTGTGTCCCAAGAGATTACTACCCTTTCTACACTACCCGCTCCACATGCAGTTCCCCGTGGCCTAACTAATTCTCCATCTGGAGGGGGCTTTTTTCCCGCAGACTTTACCACCCAGTTATAATCTGCGGTGTCTGCGGCCCTGAGTACCTTTCCTCCCTCTAGCAAATGTAAGAGAAAGGTTAAACATTGTTCTCCTGACCTAGAGTCATCTAAATATTTGTCGGATTTAGCTACTATGTCCCAGCTATCCGAGGATGAGTTAACCTCTGTAGCTTCAGAGTCTTCAGTTTCTAAACCTCCTTCAGCGGAGGAGCCCTACTTTAGATTTAAAATTGAGCATCTTCGTTTTTTATTAAAGGAGGTTCTGTCTACGCTAGAGGTTCCAGAGGCTAAACTCCCTGAGGAACCTAAGATACCTAAATATACCTAAATTAGACAGAAGACAGGAAGGTCCCTCTGACTTTACCCGTGCCAGTTAAGATGGCGAACATTATTAGTAACGAATGGGAGAGAATATGAACTTCTTTTTTCCCTCATCTACTTTTAAAAAATTATTCCCGGTCCCTGACTCTCAATTTAGATTTGTGGGGCTCTATACCTAAGGTGGATGGCGCTATTTCTATGCTGGCTAAGCGTACTACTATCCCTCTGGAGGATAGTTCTTCCTTTAGAGAGTCTATGGATAAGGAAATTGAAACTTTTCTGAGGAAGATGTTTCAACATACATGGTTTTTATTTCAACAGGCGGCTACTGTAGTCACGGTTGCTGGAGCAGCTCCCTACTGCTACAACTCTGTCGGAGCTCATTAAGGTGGATATTCAGGAGAGAATTAAAGCTCTGAGAATTGCTAACTCCTTCATGTGTGACGCAAATATGCAGATTATTCGCCTGAATGCAAAGGCTTCTGGCTTTGTGGTCCTAGCCCGCCAGGCTCTCTGGTTAAAGTCTTGGTCTGCGGATATGACTTATAAATCCAGACTCCTTTCTCTTCCTTTCAAGGGGAAGATTTTATTCGGTCCAGGGCTGGACTCCATTATTTCTACAGTTACCGGAGAGAAAGGTGCCTTCCTACTGCAGGATAAGAAGAATGGCCTAAGGGACGGCAATTGTATAATTTTCATTCCTTTCGTTCTGACAAATCACAACGACAGCAATTCTCATCCAAGTCCGAGAAGCCCAAGAGTACTTGAAAGCCGGCTCAATCCTGGAATAAGTCCAAACAGACTAAGAAGCTCGCCAAGAACAAATTGGATGGGTCCTGGAGGTTGTATCTCAGGGATACTGGATAGGATTCAAATCTCATCTGCCCAGGGGCAGATTCCTACTCTCCAGACTGTCTACAAGACCAGAAACGAAAACTGCCTTTTTATGTTGCATACGGGATCTCTCCTCTCTAGGAGTCATTGTCCAGGTAACTACAGCAAAAAGAGGTTTGGGGTTTTATTCAAACCTTTTTGTGGTTCCAAAAGAGGAGAGAACTTTTCATCCAATTCTGGACTTAAAGTGCCTAAACAAGTTTCTGAGTGTTCCCTCTTTCAAGATGGAGACAATACGGTCAATCCTTCCTCTGGTTCAGGCAGGACAGTTTATGACCACCATAGACCTTAAGGATGCATACCTTCACGTTCCGATACACAGGGAACATTTTCAGTTCCTGAGGTTTGCCTTTCTGGACCAGCACTTCCAGGTCATAGCTCTTCCGTTTGGCCTAGCTACTGCTCCAAGGATATTTTCGAAGGTTCTGGAAGCTCTTCTAGCTGTTGCCAGAACACAAGGTATTGCAGTAGTGCCTTAACTGGACAATATCTTGGTACAGGCACCATTTTTTCGCCTAGCGGAAGAACACTTAGAGTCCCTTCTCTGTCTTCTTCGATCACATAGATGGAAGATAAACTTGGAAAAGAGTTCTCTTACTCCAGGTACAAGGGTGAATATCCTGGGGACGATAATAGACTCCATATCCATGAGTATATTTCTCACAGATCAAAGATGTTGCAAGCTAACTGCTGCTTGTCTTGCTCTCCGAGCCTCCTTGAGACCCTCAGTGGCCTAGTGTATGGAGGTGATCGGACTCATGGTGTCCTGTATGGACATCATTCCCTTTACCAGATTCCATCTCAGACCCTTACAACTATGCATGCTAAAACAATGGAATGGCGACCATTCAGATCTGTCTCAACAGATTGTGCTGGACAACCTGTCGAGAGACTCGCTCACTTGGTGGCTCTGTCCAGATCATCTGTCCCAGGGCACATGCTTCTTGAGACCGTCCTGGGAGATTGTGACTACGGATGCAAGCCTTTCCAGCTGGGGAGCTGTTTGGGGTGCCAAGAAGGCACAAGGGCTGTGGACTCAGGAAGAGTCCTCCCTTCCCATCAATATATTGGAACTCCGGGCAATCTTCAATGCCTTGAAGGCTTGGCCCCTTCTGGGTTTGTCCAAGTTTATCAGATTCCAATCAGACAATATAACCTTGGTTGCCTACGTCAACCATCGGGGAGGGGGGGAAGAGAAGTCCCTTGGTGATGAGAGAAGTATCGCAGATACTAGAGTGGGTGGAGACTCACAGATGTATGCTGTCAGCGATCCACATTCTGGGTGTGGACAACTGGGAAGCGGACTTCCTCAGCAGGCAATCCTTTCACCCAGGGGAATGGTCTCTCCACCCCGCAGAGATATGCAGCGAGTGGGGGACACCGGAGATAGATCTCATGGCATCCCGCCTCAATACCAAGCTACCCAGGTACTGGTCGAGGTCGAGGGATCCTCAGACGGAACTGATAAATGCTCTATCAGTACCATGGAGGTTCAGACTCATACATATTTTTCCTCCATTACCGCTTCTCCCTCGTGTGGTGGTTCGCATCAAGCAGGAGCGAGCATTAGTGATTCTGATTGCTCCATCGTGGCCGCGAAGGACGTGGTTTGCAGATCTGGTGGGGATGTCCTCATCTACTCAGTGGAGGTTACCTTGTCACAGAGATCTGCTGATACAGAGTTCCTTCGTTCATCAAAAGCTAAATTCTCTGAGGCTGACTTCGTGGAGATTGAATACTTAGTCTTAGCCAAAAGAGGGTTTTCTGAGAGTGTCTGTTTCAAGCTTGTAAGCCAGTTACTTGTCATAGCTACCATAAAGTGTGGAGGACTTGTACTGGTGTGAAGAGTGTGGCTTTTCCTGGCATAAGGTTAAGGTTGCCAGAATTTTATCTTTTCTCCAGGATGGACTGGAGAAGAGTCTATCTACTAGTTCCCTGAAGGGACAGATATCGGCCCTGTCGGTGCTACTGCACAAGAGTTTGGCTGAGCTTCCGGATGTGCAGTCCTTTTGTTAAGGCTCTGATTAGGATCAGACCTGTGTTTAGATCTGGGGCTCCGCCTTGGAGCCTCAATCTTGTTCTTAGTGTTTTGCAGCAGGCTCCGTTTCAGCCTATGCATACTGTTGACATTAAATTTTTATCTTGGAAGGGTTTTTTTTGTTGGCTATTGCCTCTGAGATTTCTGCTTTGCCATGTGACCCTCCTTATCTTGTTTTCCATGCTGATAAGGCAGTTTTACGTACTAAATTAGGGTTAGGGTGGTGTCAGATCATAACATTAATCAAAAAATTGTTGTTCCTTCTTTGTGTCCTAATCCTTCTTCAGTGAAGGAACGCTTGCTTCACAATCTAGATGTGGTCCGTGCCTTGAAGTTCTTCAGGCTACTAAGGAATTCAGACAATCTTCCTCTTTGTTTGTCATCTATACGGCGAAGCATAAGGCTACTACGACTTCCCTATCTTTCTGGTTGTGGAGTGTCATCCGCTTAGCTTATGAGACAGCGGGGCGACAGTCTCCTGAGAGGATAACGGCTCATTCCACTAGAGCAGTGGCTTCCTCCTGGGCTTTTAAGAAGAAGCCTCTATGAATCAGATTTGTAAGGCGGCTACCTGGTCCTCCTTACACACTTTTTCTAAGTTTTACAAGTCTGATGTGTTTGCTTCGACTGAAGCAGCTTTCGGGAGAAAAGTTTTGCAGACTGTGGTGCCCTCAGAATAGGGTCCGCCTCTTTTTTGTTCCCTCCCGTTATTCCTTCAGTGTCCTATGGAGCTTGGGTATAGTTTTCCCAACAGTAAGGAATGAAGTCGTGGACTCTCCCTGCCTTATGGAAGGAAAACATAATTTATGCTTACCAGATAAATTCCTTTCCTTCCTGGCAGGGAGAGTCCACAACCCCGTCCGTGATTTATTTTTGTTGGGCGGCTCCTTTTTTATATTATTTATTCTGGCATCTTTATACCCTGATGTTTTTCTAACTTTTCCTTACTTCAGCAGAATGACTGGGGGATAGGGGGATGTGGAAGGGATATTTAAGCCTTTGGCTGGGGTGTCTGCCTCCTCCTGGTGGCCAGGTTTTGTATTTCTGAACAGTAAGGAATGAAGTTGTGGACTCTCCCTGCCATGAAGGAAAGGAATTTATCTGGTAAGCATAAATATGTTTTTATGTATCAAAGATAATATGAAATCAAAAATAAAATATGTTTTTTATTAGCTGCACAGTTCATCCGCTCTTGAGGTAATGGAAGGTTACAGTTCTGTTAATTTTAGCACAACATTTATGGAATGTCATTGCTTTGTAATTTTTTAAACGGGTCTTTTTTAGTAACTACATCTGTTCGTCACACTGTCACTTATACTAACCTGCACAAAAATTACACTGACAGGTGATTATATCCGCCAGTTTTCTTAATATGTGTACAGTAATATAGGTATAGGCACATTTGTCACTGCATTTTTGTAGTAATTTTTTTTCTTTTTTATCATTATTGATTCACATGCACATGAAAAGTATTCTACAATGTCTCTCTTTCTTGTGTTCACTCTTTTCCTGAAAAATGTTCTGGCAGTTTTTGCAACTTCAGTGCATTTCATACACAATTAAACTTGCTCCCCACATTAAAGGAAACAGAACAGTCTGTGGGCCTGGTGATGGTACAACTCAGTATTTCTTTTAGCGTTATATTGTAAATTTATGTCTCTTTTTCAAACAATGCAGTGAGATAACAAACTCTCAAGCTAAAATTTGCCTTTCTAAAATTTGAGCAACCTCTTAGTACTGACAACACTTCCTAGATAATCTCGCCAGAGCAGAGAGCTTTTCGCTGGCATGGAGACCTACAGTATATACACTATATTGCAATTTCTTACTACCAACTAAGGCAGTCAAGAATATATTAAAAAGTATCCTCTGATCCAAAGTAAAATATTAGTTTTATCTTAATTTTGCATTCACTGCACAATACAGATTGAAGTTCAGAAAGCCTTTCAATAATATAAATCAGTGATGGCCAACTTCCCAAGTGCATGGGGAATGCAGATCAATATTTTAGAAGCCTTTAGGGCCACATTTCTTTATAGCTTTCAAACATACAAATAATAATATAAGATGTCCAGTGGCTCTGGATTAGATTTAGGTAAGGTTACAGGGTACCCTTTGTCTTCTATTCTACCCTGCAAAGGATTGTTTGATTTATGACCATCTTTTATGCCCACCCTCCAGAAGTCCCAAGGCACATATTCGTAGGCTGAATGTGGCACTTGTGCCAACAGTTGGACCCCCCTGATGATTGAGGATTAATCATGAAAAATGATGTCTCACTGCAATTTTAATAAAAGACTTTGACACAAAATGTGTCAGTGCTGATGAACAATGTTCATTTAGGTATCGCCTGTAATTTAAATAAAGACATTGCCTTTAATTCTGATTGTGGCAATGTATTGAAATGTTGTGCCCCCAAATGAGCATGGCCTAACTCGATGACTAACTTGCCACATGAACTGGCAGGATCTCCCAGTCTGGTAGGAGTTTAGGTAATTTGCATCATACTCGCCTACAAGTTGGTGGATTCCTCCAATATATCATATCTTTTGTCTCTGATTTCTTTAATTTTCTTACCACAATGGAGTAGTAGCTTTTAATTAAAACTTGAGAAGATGAGTTACCATGTGTAACACTATACAAGTGAAAAACTTACATTAAAGGGACATTAAACTCAAAATGAATTCTCAAAAAAAAAATATGTTTAAAGGGACATGATACTCAAATCTTTTTTGTTTTATTATTATTGCAACTAAAAGTGAATGCTTTAAATTGTATTACTGTTTTTTTTGTTTTCTTTTAATTGATGTTCCTGTGCTGACTATATCAACTTTATGTGGCATTTGCCCGCCAGTGAGTAACAGAATCCAATGACGCAAATGCGTCAGTCACTTCATGATAGTTTCACCTTAAATTTAAAAACAGTTTTTACTGTTTACGTGCTAAGAATATTAACATATTTAACAGCTGATCTCTCTTATAGATCAGAGAAACATTTTGAGTAGCAGGTCACTGATGAAAATATCCCTTGATTGCAATATACATTAATTATGTATTTTTACTTCTGAAAATGAGACTGGAGCCTAAATTATTTTTTTTTATCATGAACCACAAGTTTTCCCTCACTGTCTCTTCAGCTATGTATTTTGTTTAAAGTGCCATAAAACAAGATATGTGCATATCCTAAAGGGGCTAATTAATTAAAAATAGTTTGCATACATTTTTTTTTTTAATTGCTGGAAAGTATTTTAAAATAATTTTTAAAAATAAATAAAATTAATTACATAGCTAAGCTGCCTGGAGCAACTAACTTCACCCCTCTTATCAGTGTTTAGACACAGGCATTGTATTTCAACTGAGTTCACAGCTTCTAGGCATGCTCCAGCAGATAATCCCTATGCACTTTTGCATTCTACCAAAAGAACAATACACATAGATACAGCCATAAAAGGAATTGTGTGTGTGTGGGGGGGAGGGGGAGTTATAACTTTACAATTCAGAAACTAAAACGAAAGGGTTAATGGTGAGGCACTGCAGTATAAATTTGCAGGTAAAGTAATTAAAGTACATATTATAATATTTGGTCTCTATCCCAACTTTCTTTTTTGTCCCTTTAAGGACCACTAAACAAAGTTTGTTACATTTTTTTCTTCCTAATGCATCATGTGACAGCCATCTGCCAATCACAAAAAATCATATACATATATCCTGTAAATCCTGCACATGCTCAGTAGGAACTGGTGCCTCAAAAAGTGTGCATATACAATGTTGTGCACATTTAGATAATAGAAGTGAATTGGAAAGTTGTTTAAAATTGTGTGTTCTATTTGAATAACAAAACTTCAATTTTGACTTGACTGCCTCTTTAAAGTTGATTATCAGTGTTGCTGTTAATGACTAGCAAACCATTGTTTGCAATAGGAGTGAAAAAATAGTGTGTGGATAAGGTATATAGATATTATTATTCTAAGACAGATATCTAATATGTGCTTGCGCAATAACCTGCAGGCTGTACGTAGGCTGCCTTTCAGCCCCTATAGACTGTAAGTGTATAAGAATGTGATAACTATAGCTATATGAATATGTATAAATCACTCATTAATTTGAGTATGTTCAAAAACCTGTTAAAAAAATTATTATTAATTAACTGAGTAGAATTGCTGCTTAGCCAGCTTGAAGGAAGATGACAGGAGGGCTTTGCTCTCCCTGGTTCTGATATTCAAAGGATTTTCCAGTTTGAAGAGAAATTGCAGTTCAGACTTTTTAGGTGCTTAACTCACTGAATATTTAAAAGTAAAAGGGCAGATCTCTCCAGCACTGCGAGATCTCTCTCATTTCTGTATGTGAAGGAGAGACAAGCCCAGTGCAATATAGCACTGCATGCTATGAGAGTTGTGTTACACTTACTTTGTGCTTTGTATTTTATATCACTTTTCATTTCAGTATTATTGCATTTAAGGTTTGCACTTTCTCATTTATATTTTAATATATTTAGATTTAGCTCTAGCAGTGATTTTGCAAATTCTGATTATGTTTAAAAAGTTTATGTGCTACTTTAACAAATTAAGATCATACTTTATATATTTTTGTGTAGCTTTTACAAATTATATTACACCTTGTATTTGCTGCATTGCAAACTAAAATGGACAGTTTCAGAAAATGGGAGGGATAGGGTAGTTCCCTGATTATGTCTGAAGCTCTCAGTTTTATGAAATTTTGCAAGCAGTTTACACAAGCTGGTCTCATTGATTTATCTTGCCAGTTGTATGCAGGTGAAGTTTGCTCAAAATTCACAATACTTATTTTAACTAACAGAATAGTAGTATTTACTAAAATATAGTCAAAAGCAAGTTAATTGTAAATTGAAGTGAAAACATTTGCTTAAATTGTAACTCATGCAAACTGTGCCTTTATATCAGCCCCATGTGTTCTCCAGTTACCTTCTCTCTCCCATGTGAAATTTTTTATCCCAGAGAGCTTCATTCCTTCCTATGTAAGGCATCTTCTCTCTGGGACTGGGGGTCCCCTCCCCCCCCTTTTATTTTTTTTATTTTTTTTTAAATTAAGTGAGTTCAGCTCTCTGGGAAACTGACCGTTTTTCAGTTTCAATTTAAATAGAATAAATTAAAAGTGCAATTTAATTAGAAAAATATGCACATAAATATACAAAGTATAAGCCTAATTACACAGAAACTGTGAAACCATAATGAGAATATGTAAAATCACAACCCTAAACACATTGCTGTGTACAAAATAAAATACAAAATATAAATTTAAATGTAATAAACGTTAATCTGAAGTGTCAATTTTTAAAACAAAATACAAAGCACAAAGTGTAAATGCAGCAGAACTGTCATGTCATGCAGTGCTATATTGCACTGGGCTTGTCTCTCCTTCACATACAGAAATGCTGGGAATGCTACTTGGCAAAGTAAAGCAAAATCTGCCTAGGGAACTCGCAGTACTGGAGGATCATTTTAGAATATCTCACCTTAGCAGCGAGGTTTTGAATATCATACACCATACACCAGATATATGTACTTGTTAGCAATGATCCTTTGGTTCTGGGTTACAAGACAATTAGTGAAAAGGAAACATTAAAAAAAATTGTTTGGCAAAACAAAGCTGCATTATTGTAAAATGCTTCTCAGCTTTTGTTTCATGCAGCCTTAAAAAAAAATTATATATATATACGTTTTGCCGTTTTTATTTTAATTCTTGTAACATTTTGCTATTTATTATTTTAAACGTATGTCCTGCATTTTATAAGCACTTCCTGGGTTCAGATGCTTGTTTAACTACCTTTGCCCATAGCCATATATTTTATGATGTTGTTCATGTACCTGATGTGTGTTCTGTAGGTATTTCTATCATTCTTAGACTTATCTCCACATTTAAAGGGATAGTAAACACTATGTGTAGTTATGTGTAATAAAATGACTTTGCAATATATTTTCATTGTTTATTTTGATCCCTTTTTATGTAATTTAGCTCTGAAAATAGAGCAATTCCTAACTCTCAGACCTTGAAATGCACCTACTGACTTCTCAAGGCTATAACCCTGCTACATATCTGTCCCTAATTTACTTTATACTAACTTTGTAAGAGCCAATCTGGGCTTTAGCCTGCAGACAACAAAGCTAGTTACTGTTGCAAATAGGGCAAATGGAGGTGTGGTTATTAAAAACTAATTGCAGTAAAAAGGATGTCGGTTTGTTTTAAAGAACATTAAGACTTGGCTGATACGTTATTCTATAGCAACACAACCTTACTGTCCCTTTAATGCAAGATGTTGTTATGCATTCAGTGATATGTGATTTCTCCCTAGATCCTTATGCTTGGCTGTTATTTGGCTGCATAAATAAAACATTGCGTTGGCATAATGGTCATCTTACATATTTTTCTACCAACAGAGAAACTAGGCAAAATGCCACATTTTGGAGGTAAAGGAATGTGATGTGATATAAATCTGTTGTCTACAGGGGCTGGAATTCTTATGTAGCGAACCAAACCCAAAACAAAACATGCACCTTCCTCTCACCGGGATACTAATAACTGCACTCATGATACTTGTTACTAGTTTATATGAAAAGAGATCACACTTTTATTTTCATTTTGCATTAATAGTGTTAACTTTACTTCTGTTGTTATGAAACTCAAAATGTTTCCGTCATGACTCAGCATCAATGTTCTTCTATCATCTAATTTGCTTTGCTCTCTTTTTATTTTTGTTGAACCGCGTACCTAGGTAGGCTCAGAAGCTTGGAGCTAGCTGCTGATTGGTGGCTGCGCATATGTTCCTTCTGTCATTGCCTTACTGATGTGATCAGCTAGCTCCCAGAAGTGCACTGCGAGAATTCAGCAAACTTGATAAAAGAAGTAAATTGGAAAGTTGTTTCAAATTGTATTCTCTTTCTGAACCATGACAGAAAAATGTTGTTTTATTTCCCTTTAAATTAAAGACTTAAATACAAAAACTAACTTTACAGTCTAACTTTAGAAACCCTCAGATAAGGGATGATGCACAGTCTATCCATTCACCTGGTAGTTATTTTTTTTCTGCAGTCTTGCATTAAATTATTGTACTATGTGATTGTGAAGGTTTGTTTTTTTATGCAGTAACACCTTGTTTGCTGCAGTTGTTTTTAAATAACCAAACTGCTACCATCACTTGCCTTTTCTGGCATGCCACTGACATTTTGTTAGCAAAACTTGTGTTAATTTGCAGTTCCTTGTCTAATCATCTCTGCTGAATCTAATTATCTTAGATATGTGTCAGGGTTAGGCTTGCATGGGCAAAATGAATAATGAAAGTATATCATAATGTTGTTTTATTATACATAATTACTTTTATTACAATCTCAAAGGGTTTCATATTGCTTTTAAAAGCTTTTTCATGAGTGTCCAAATCCTTAATGGATCGCAACCTTCACATTGTGGGCTTAATTACAAGTGGAGCGCAAAATATCTCTTTCCCGAAAGCAATATTTGCGCTCCACTGAGTAATACCAGCGCATGCAAATGTGCACTGGTATTACAAGTTATACGAGAGAGCGCTTCCATAGGCTCCAATGGGAGCCTCAATCTCATGCCATGAGACACGGCATGAGAACTAGCGCAGCAAATTTGCCAGTTTGCGGCCGCATGATCAATTAGCGCTCCACTTTTAATCTTGGCCTGTATGTATTTTAAACCCATACTTGGTGATAGATATACAAGTCTGTATATTCGTGTTGCTATGCTCCTTATAAAGCCACTGTTGTAGGATATACCACTAACTAGTTTGTGGGACACAGCACTACATATAAGCTAGCACTGCCTGTGTTACTGCATGATTACCACTGCTACATGAATCTGCTAGATATCTAACTGATGATTACAATCTCTATGTTATCATAAACAATGAAGCCAAGTAGTCCATAAACTTTAAAGGGTTGGTAAAGTAAAACTTAAATGTTCATGATTCAGACAGAACATGCAATTTTAAACAACACTCCAATTTACTTTAATTAGCAAATTTGTTTTGTTTCCAGGTATCCTTTGTGGCAGAGTAGACTCAGTAGCAGCAATGGAGTCTGGTGAGCCAGACCATGTGTGTAGCCCCCAATAACCAGCTAGCTCCCAGCAGTGCATTGCTGCTCCTGAGCCTACCTAAGTATGCTCTTCAACCAAGGATACCAAAAGAATAGAAGTAAATTGGAAAGGTGTTTAAAATGAGATGCCTTATCATAAAGGGATATGAAACACAATTTTTTTCTTCCATGATTCATATAGAACATGCACTTTTAAACATTGTTCTAATTTACTACTATTACCATTTTTTCTTTGTTCTCTTATTATCCTTACTTAAAAACCAAGGACGTATGCTTAGCAGCCGGCCCATTTCTGGAGCACTATATGGCAGCAGTTTTGTAAGAATGTTATCCATTTGCAAGAGCACTAGATGGCAGCAGTTTTGTAAGAATGTTATCCATTTGCAAGAGCACTAGATGGCAGCAGTTTTGCTAGAATGTTATCCATTTGCAAGAGCACTAGATGGCAGCAGTTTTGCTAGAATGTGATCCATTTGCAAGAGCACTAGATGGCAGCAGTTTTGCTAGAATGTGATCCATTTGCAAGAGCACTAGATGGCAGCAGTTTTGCTAGAATGTGATCCATTTGCAAGAGCACTAGATGGCAGCAGTTTTGCTAGAATGTGATCCATTTGCAAGAGCACTAGATGGCAGCAGTTTTGCAAGAATGTGATCCATTTGCAAGAGCACTAGATGGCAGCAGTTTGCTAGAATGTGATCCATTTGCAAGAGCACTAGATGGCAGCAGTTTTGCTAGAATGTGATCCATTTGCAAGAGCACTAGATGGCAGCAGTTTTGTAAGAATGTTATCCATTTGCAAGAGCACTAGATGGCAGCAGTTTTGCAAGAATGTGATCCATTTGCAAGAGCACTAGATGGCAGCAGTTTTGCAAGAATGTGATCCATTTGCAAGAGCACTAGATGGCAGCAGTTTTGCAAGAATGTGATCCATTTGCAAGAGCACTAGATGGCAGCAGTTTTGCAAGAATGTGATCCATTTGCAAGAGCACTAGATGGCAGCAGTTTTGCAAGAATGTGATCCATTTGCAAGAGCACTAGATGGCAGCAGTTTTGCAAGAATGTGATCCATTTGCAAGAGCACTAGATGGCAGCAGTTTTGCAAGAATGTGATCCATTTGCAAGAGCACTAGATGGCAGCAGTTTTGCAAGAATGTGATCCATTTGCAAGAGCACTAGATGGCAGCAGTTTTGCTAGAATGTGATCCATTTGCAAGAGCACTAGATGGCAGCAGTTTTGCAAGAATGTGATCCATTTGCAAGAGCACTAGATGGCAGCAGTTTTGCAAGAATGTGATCCATTTGCAAGAGCACTAGATGGCAGCAGTTTTGCAAGAATGTGATCCATTTGCAAGAGCACTAGATGGCAGCACTATTCCCTGCAATGTAGTGCTCCATATGCCTACCTAGGTATCTCTTCAACACAGAATATCATGGGAACAAAGCACATTTGTTTATAGAAGTAAATTGGAAACTCTGAATGACAAAAATAACTTTTTTGAGGTTTCATATCCCTTTTAATCATTAATGTTTAATTTTGAATTTGTAATCCCTTTAATTTTTTTAATGAAACCTAATGCTTTACGTTCCTTGACCTTAGATTTTTCTCCCCTCTGTACTTACAATATTTTAATAATTGCACCATAATAGTAAATTTTACAAATATCTCACTCCTGCATATGAGGTTTTTGTTTCCATTTTGTTCATCACACATTGTAATCTCCTCGTAAGTGAGATCCTCTATCAAGTTGTGCAGTTAAACTGTGACTACACCAGGTTCACAACAGATTAGAGTCTAAGTGTTGGAGGGAAAATAAATCAATCACTAGATTGCAGCAATTGTCTACCTTTCACAACACACGGAGGCTGTGTTTGTGTTTCCTTTTGGGGTATTAAATATCAATGTTTGCACAAGTTCTGGGAGATGACGGTTTTCAGTCCTTTAATCCTAATTCTCCATCCAAGAATCATTTTTGTACAATGGAAAAAGTAGGTTTTCTCAGCTTATTCGAAAGTAAAAATAAAAGTACATATGAAGAACAAATAATTCAAAATATTCTGTAAATGTTTGTTTTCATTGGTTTACTTATCGTTCACCTTCTGGAAAAAAACAATATTTTGTCTTAGCTGATTGTGTGGGTAGGCCCAACTGTCATGTCAGTGCTGGGCCCTTCCTGAAGGAAGCGGGACTCCTGCTAAATGTATATACTTTTATGTTTTTCACAATATATGTTCTGGATATTCTCCACAGAAAGACTTCATATTGCAATCAGTTGGTGCCACTTTCTCATTGTTGGGTACTTCCTGTATTACAAAAATGTGACATGAACTAGATAGAATGTATATGGATTTGCTGGCACCAACACAGTGGTCAGAGGAAATAAAAACTGTTGGATTGTGTCCTTTGTAATGTATTTAAATAAATCAAGAACAGTATTATGATGCAAAATGTACCACTATCTTGTAAATACACGTCATGTTGTGTAGGTTATACATTTTCTTGTATAATGTAAAGCATTTTGTCTCTCCAATAAAATAATTTGCACAAAGTACGCAGTGTTGTTTCTGCTTAACTGAACCTAATTACGGTAAACAGGTATTTTAAGTACAAATAAAATGTTCTATTTTGTTATAGCTTTTTAAACAAGTTACCTCCTTCAAAAAGGTTAGAGTTACACTTGTGGTAATTCCCTAGTCTGCTCCAGATTAGAATACAGCTAGTGATTGGAGCATATGTATGTATTCCTGCTCTTGATTGGCTCACTAGTTATATCCTCACCTGGAGTGGAACAGGAGGATGTTTTTACTATCCTTTGCTAAGGTTAACATATAGGGCTCGATTTTATCAAGCTAGGGTGGACAGGGGCATACATATGCGCCCCTGTCCGCCCCAGTTCGCCTCTGGCGGGCAGCAATCTGCTGCTGGATTCAGCGTTGCACAAGAGCGCTATTTTGCGTTTAGTTTCTAGCTTTTTGCTAGTAGCTGTTCCTGTCATTAACATATATATATATATATATATATATATAATGTGTGTGTGTTTAGTGCCCCAGTACACAATATCTCTCACCGCAAACACCAGCAACATAGAAAAGCAATCATTAGAACTGCAACATCTATAAAACTGGTTTTGTAACTGTAAAATCTCTTAATGTGTGTTTAAATAGGGTAAAATAGTCTCACTTGACTAATCTAGGACTGTTTCTGCAACCCGCAGGGAGTGAGGCCATGAGCATTCTAGAGGTGTGGTCGGGCCTTTAATCCTAAACTTCATTTAAAGGGACAGTAAAGTCTAAATTAAAATTTCATGATTTAGGTAGAGCATGCAGGTTTTTTTTAATATTTTATTTATATCCAACAGAACAAAATCACTTATGAACCCGACTTGCTGAGCACAACCACATGTATCTACGCATACTAAATTCATAGCAGATATAAAATAAAACCACATGATTATGCCCGTTCCTGCAGTGTTACCACATCCAAATATCTTTTAGATGATTTTTAACCTTTTTTAAACAAAACAGAATCCCTCATACAAGACACTAATCAAGACAACAACAACCCATAAAAAAGGGGGGTGGAAGGAAGGAGATGACTGGAGACGGTACGTTGCCATGAACCCAACAGAACTAGGTCTGAGTTCCTGAATGGTTAAATTAAATGATCAACTTCATTGGGAGGAGAGGTTTTAATAAATGCTGACCATTAAAGAAAAAACTTCCCTATGTCACATTCGTCATTTAGATTGGTATCGATCTGTTCTAGGATACATTCGGCTAGATTACGAGTTTTTGTTGGTAAGGCTTGTGGTGTTAACGAGCATTTTTTTCTCACCGCTCACTTAAGACAACGTTGGTATTACAGTTTTTTTTAAACCCAGCGTTAGCCGCAAAAAAGTGAGCGAAGAGCAAAATTTAGCTCCACATCTCACTGTAATACCAGCGTTCCTTCCGGTAGCGGTGAGCTGGTAAAACGTGCTTGTGCACGATTTCCCAATAGGAATCAATGGGGGAGAATCGGCTGGAAAAAAACCTAACACCTGCAAAAAAGCAGCGTTCAGCTCCTAACGCAGTCCCATTGATTCCTATGGGAAAATACTTTTTATGTCTACACCTAACACCCTAACATGAACCCCGAGTCTAAACACCCCTAATCTTACACTTATTAACCCCTAATCTGCCGCCCCCGACATCGCCGACACCTGCATTTTATTATTAACCCCTAATCTGCCGCTCCGGACACCGCCGCCACCTACATTATCCCTATGAACCCCTAATCTGCTGCCCCCAACATCGCCGACACCTACTTTTTATTTATTAACCCCTATTATGCCGCCCCCAATGTCGCCGCCACCTAACTACACTTATTAACCCCTAATCTGCTGCCCCCAACGTCGCTGCCACTATAATAAAGTTATTAACCCCTAAATCTAAGTCTAACCCTAACACGCCCCTAACTTAAATATAATTTAAATACATCTAAATAAAATTACTATTATTAACTAAATTATTCCTATTTAAAACTAAATACTTACCTATAAAATAAACCCTAATATAGCTACAATATAAATAATAATTATATTGTAGCTATCTTAGGGTTTATTTTTATTTTACAGGTAACTTTCAATTTATTATATTGTAGCTATTTTAGGATTTTATTTTTTTTCAATTATTTTAAATTATATTTAAGTTGGGGGGAGGTAGGGTTAGACTTAGGCTTAGGGGTTAATACATTTAATATAGTGGCAGCGACGTTGGGGGAGGCAGATTAGAGGTTAATAAATGTAGGTAGGTGTCGGCAATGTTAGGGACGGCAGATTAGGGGTAAATAAAATGTAACTAGTGTTTGCGATGCAGGAGTGCGGCGGTTTAGGGGTTAATATATTAGAGAGGCGGCGATGTCCGGTCGGCAGATTAGGGGTTAAAAATGTATTTAAGTGTGCAATGTGCAGGGGGGCCTCGGTTTAGGGGTTAATAGGTAGTTTATGGGTGTTAGTGTACTTTTTAGCACTTTTGTTAAGAGTTTTATGCTACGGCGTTAGCCCATAAAACTCTTAACTACCGACTTTTAAATGCGGTAGGAGTCTTGACAGGAGAGGGTCTACCGCTCACTTTTTCCAAGACTCGTAATACCGGCATTAGGCAAATCCCATTAAAAAGATAGGATACGCAATCGACGTAAGTGGATTTGCGGTATGCTCGAGTCGCGGAAGAAAAGTGAGCGGTACACCTGTACCTCCCAGACTCATAATACCAGCGGGCGTTAAAAAGCAGCGTTGGGACCTCTCAACGCTGCTTTTTAAGGCTAACGCAAGACTCGTAATCTAGGCGATTGTTTCTTCAAACAATTCTTAATCTCCGGTATACTAGAAGTCTATTTCTCTTTCCATTTTTTAAAGAGTAGATATCAAGTTGCTAGTATGGTCATGTTAATAATTTTATTATTAACATGCAAATGCTTCAAATCTGTCCAAAGAAACACTATGAGGCCTAGTTATCAACGTGTCAACTTACCTGCCTTCGCCGGCCCAATACGCCCGCATAAGCTCGCCTACCATCGCCGCCGCGGACCTGCAAAATTTCGCCTAAGTTATCAAAAAATCTGTCAAAAAGCCGCGCACCAAGTACGGGGCGATGAGCAGCGGACTGTGATAGTTATCACTCATCCGATCTCGCTGCTCTTCGTCTTTTTGACAGCTTTATTGCCAGCCTGTCACTAAGCACCCACACTAACTACACTGTTCTACCCCCTATACCGGAGCCCCCCGCAACTCAATAAAGTTATTAACCCCTAAACCGCCGCTCCTAGACCCCGCCGCAACTCTTATAAATGTATTAACCCCTAAACCGCAGCTCCTGGACACCGCCGCCACCTACATTATACCTAGTAACCCCTATCCTGCCCCCCCTATACCGTCGCCACCTATAATAAAGTTATTAACCCCTATCCTGCTGATCCCGGACCTCGCCGCAACTAAATAAATAGTTTAACCCCTAAACCGACGCTCCCGGACCCCGCCGCAACCTATATTAAACTTATTAACCCCTAATCTGCCCCCCCACACCGCCGCCACCTATAATAAATTTATTAACCCCTATCCTGCCCCCCCTACACCGCCGCCACTGTAATAAAATTATTAACCCCTAAACCTAAGTCTAACACTAACCCTAACACCCCCCTAACTTAAATATTAATTAAATAAATCTAAATAATATTTCTATTATTAACTAAATTAATCCTATTTAAAACTAAATACTTACCTATAAAATAAACCCTAATATAGCTACAATATAAATAATAATTATATTGTAGCTATCTTAGGATTTATTTTTATTTTACAGGTAACTTTCAATTTATTTTAACTAGGTACAATAGCTATTAAATAGTTATTAACTATTTAATAACTACCTAGCTAAAATAAAGAGACATTTACCTGTAAAATAAATCCTAACCTAAGTTACAATTAAACCTAACACTACACTATCATTACATTAATTAAATAAATTTCCTACAAATAACTACAATTAAATACAATTACATAAACTAACTAAAGTACAAAAAATAAAAAAGCTAAGTTACAAAAAATAAAAAAAATAAGTTACAAACATTTAAAAAATATTACAACAATTTTAAGCTAATTACACCTAATCTAAGCCCCCTAATAAAATAACAAAGCCCCCCAAAATAAAAAATTCCCTACCCTATTCTAAATTAAAAAAGTTCAAAGCTCTTTTACCTTACCAGCCCTTAAAAGGGCCTTTTGCGGGGCATGCCCCAAAGAATTCAGCTCTTTTGCCTGTAAAAGAAAAATACAACCCCCCCAACATTAAAACCCACCACCCACATACCCCTAATCTAACCCAAACCCCCCTTAAAAAAACCTAACACTACCCCCCTGAAGATCATCCTACCTTGAGTTGTCTTCAGCCAGCCGACCCACCGATGGAACCGAAGAGGAGATCCGGAGCGGCAGAAGTGATCCTCCAAGGGGCGCTGAAGAAGTCTTCCATCCGATGAAGTCATCATCCAGGCGGCGCTGAAGAAGTCTTCCATCCGGGCGATGTCATCTTCCAAGCGGCGCTGAAGAAGTCTTCCATCCGGGCGATGTCATCTTCCAAGCGGGGTCTTCAATCTTCTTTCTTCAGGATCCACCTTTATCCCGCCGACGCGGAACATCCTTCTTCCCCGACGGACTACCGACGAATGAAGGCTCCTTTAAGGGACATCATCCAAGATGGCGTCCCTTCAATTCCGATTGGCTGATAGGATTCTATCAGCCAATCGGAATTAAGGTAGGAAAAATCTGATTGGCTGATTGAATCAGCCAATCAGATTGAAGTTTAATCCGATTGGCTGATCCAATTAGCCAATCAGATTGAGCTTGCATTCTATTGGCTGTTCCGATCAGCCAATAGAATGCGAGCTCAATCTGATTGGCTGATCAACCCCTGATTTAGCAATAATAAGTGGTCATAACGAACTGAGTCATATGCCTTTTCCGCATGTATTGAGATAATTGCTAAATCAGGGGTACCCTCCTCCCCTCCACAGCCCAGCTTCTCCAAAGTTTTGAAATAATCTATAGTAACAAAGACTTCCCTTATTTTTGCTGAGGAATTCCGCTTAAGCAAAAATTCTGCTTGGTTTTTATGGATGATGCTAGGAAGAAGGGATTGTAAGGGGGGTTTGGACCTTTGCGCTAGGATAGAGATAAGTAATTTATAGTCCGTGTTCAGGAGAGTTATAGGTCTATATGACTCTTTCCTACCCGGGTCCTTCCCTTGCTTTAGGATAAGGGAAGTGTAAGAAGCAACAAAGTTGGGTGAAACCCGGTTGCCCTCAATATACATGTCATTAAAAAGCATAGTTAAAGGTGGGACAATAAGTGGAGACAAAAGCTTGTAAAACTCGTTGGGTAGGGCAACAGGGCCCCTGGGGCTTTATTTAAAGAAAGATCCTGAATAGCTCTAGATACTTCTAACTCCGAAACAGGAGAGTTCAGGGTTTCGGTTAACTCAGGTGTTAAAGGGATACTAAACCCAAATTTCTTTCTTTAATGATTTAGATAAAGCATACAATTTTAAGCAACTTGCTAATTTACTCCTACTATCAATTTTTCTTTGTTCTCTTGGTATCTTTATTTAAAAAGCAGAAATTTAAAGCTTAAATTTTACTCCAAAATCCTCCCGCTCACCTTCATTTGAGATCTTAAGAGAATACAGATCTTGATAATATTCTGTAAAAACCTTTAAGACCTCTTCAACTGTCATAACAAATTTTCCTTCGCTTTGAAGGGAGTCAATCAAAGATGAACCTTTCTACCTGTTAACTAAGTTTGCAAGAAGTTTCCCTGCTTAGTTACCATATCTAAATAACTTGGCCTGAAGTTTCAGGTCTTTCAGGGTGGCCCTATGAATAAGGAAAGTGTCCCTTTCCTTCTTTGCTCGAGTATATCTTGCCCAGCCCTCTGGTGTTCTCTCTAATAAATAACGGTTATACGAGTTGGATACTGACTTCAGAACTTCCTTTTCTTTCAATATAACCCTTTGAGTGTTAAGCACTTTCCCACCTGGGTGTTAAGATTTTTTTAATGTTTATTTTATTTTTTTATTTTTTGGAACAATTTTATTTCTCCAACATAGGTGTGTCCGGTCCACGGCGTCATCCTTACTTGTGGGATATTCTCTTCCCCAACAGGAAATGGCAAAGAGCCCAGCAAAGCTGGTCACATGATCCCTCCTAGGCTCCGCCTACCCCAGTCATTCTCTTTGCCGTTGTACAGGCAACATCTCCACGGAGATGGCTTAGAGTTTTTTAGTGTTTAACTGTAGTTTTTATTATTCAATCAAGAGTTTGTTATTTTAAAATAGTGCTGGTATGTACTATTTACTCTGAAACAGAAAAGAGATGAAGAATTCTGTTTGTAAGAGGAAAATGATTTTAGCAACCGTTACTAAAATCGATGGCTGTTCCACACAGGACTGTTGAGAGGAATTAACTTCAGTTGGGGGAACAGTGAGCAGACTTTTGCTGCTTGAGGTATGACACATTCTAACAAGACGATGTAATGCTGGAAGCTGTCATTTTCCCTATGGGATCCGGTAAGCCATTTTTATTACAGACAGTAAATAAGGGCTTCACAAGGGCTTGTTAAGACTGTAGACATTTTCTGGGCTAAATCGATTCATATATAAACATATTTAGCCTTGAGGAATCATTTAATCTGGGTATTTTGTAAAATAATATCGGCAGGCACTGTTTTGGACACCTTATTCTCTAGGGGCTTTCCCTAATCATAGGCAGAGCCTCATTTTCGCGCCGGTATTGCGCACTTGTTTTTGAGAAGCATGACATGCAGTCGCATGTGTGAGGAGCTCTGATACATAGAAAAGACTTTCTGAAGGCGTCATTTGGTATCGTATTCCCCTTTGGGCTTGGTTGGGTCTCAGCAAAGCAGATACCAGGGACTGTAAAGGGGTTAAAGATAAAAACGGCTCCGGTTCCGTTATTTTAAGGGTTAAAGCTTCCAAATTTGGTGTGCAATACTTTTAAGGCTTTAAGACACTGTGGTGAAATTTTGGTGAATTTTGAATAATTCCTTCATACTTTTTCGCAATTGCAGTAATAAAGTGTGTTCAGTTTAAAATTTAAAGTGACAGTAACGGTTTTATTTTAAAACATTTTTTGTACTTTGTTATCAAGTTTATGCCTGTTTAACATGTCTGAACTACCAGATAGACTGTGTTCTGAATGTGGGGAAGCCAAGGTTCCTTCTCGTTTAAATAGATGTGATTTATGTGACACAGAAAATGATGCCCAAGATGATTCCTCAAGTGAGGGGAGTAAGCATGGTACTGCATCATTCCCTCCTTCGTCTACACGAGTCTTGCCCACTCAGGAGGCCCCTAGTACATCTAGCGCGCCAATACTCCTTACTATGCAACAATTAACGGCTGTAATGGATAATTCTATCAAAAACATTTTAGCCAAAATGCCCACTTATCAGCGTAAGCGCGACTGCTCTGTTTTAGATACTGAAGAGCATGAGGACGCTGATGATAATGGTTCTGAAATGCCCCTACACCAGTCTGAGGGGGCCAGGGAGGTTTTGTCTGAGGGAGAAATTTCAGATTCAGGGAAAATTTCTCAACAAGCTGAACCCGATGTGATTACATTTAAATTTAAGTTGGAACATCTCCGCGCTCTGCTTAAGGAGGTGTTATCCACTCTGGATGATTGTGAGAATTTGATCATCCCAGAGAAACTATGTAAAATGGACAAGTTCCTAGAGGTCCCGGGGCCCCCAGAAGCTTCTCCTATACCCAAGCGGGTGGCGGACATTGTAAATAAAGAATGGGAAAGGCCCGGTATACCTTTCGTCCCTCCCCCCATATTTAAAAAATTGTTTCCTATGGTCGACCCCAGAAAGGACTTATGGCAGACAGTCCCCAAGGTCGAGGGAGCGGTTTCTACTTTAAACAAACGCACCACTATACCCATAGAAGATAGTTGTGCTTTCAAAGATCCTATGGATAAAAAATTAGAAGGTTTGCTTAAAAAGATGTTTGTTCAGCAAGGTTACCTTCTACAACCAATTTCATGCATTGTCCCTGTCACTACAGCCGCGTGTTTCTGGTTCGATGAGCTAGAAAAGGCGATCAATAGTGATTCTCCTCCTTATGAGGAGATTATGGACAGAATCCGTGCTCTCAAATTGGCTAATTCTTTCACCCTAGACGCCACTTTGCAATTGGCTAGGTTAGCGGCTAAGAATTCTGGGTTTGCTATTGTGGCGCGCAGAGCGCTTTGGTTGAAATCTTGGTCAGCGGATGCGTCTTCCAAGAACAAATTGCTTAACATTCCTTTCAAGGGGAAAACGCTGTTTGGCCCTGACTTGAAAGAGATTATCTCTGATATCACTGGGGGTAAGGGCCACGCCCTTCCTCAGGATAGGTCTTTCAAGGCCAAAAATAAACCTAATTTTCGTCCCTTTCGTAGAAACGGACCAGCCCCAAGTGCTACGTCCTCTAAGCAAGAGGGTAATACTTCTCAAGCCAAGCCAGCCTGGAGACCAATGCAAGGCTGGAACAAGGGAAAGCAGGCCAAGAAACCTGCCACTGCTACCAAGACAGCATGAAATGTTGGCCCCCGATCCGGGACCGGATCTGGTGGGGGGCAGACTCTCTCTCTTCGCTCAGGCTTGGGCAAGAGATGTTCTGGATCCTTGGGCACTAGAAATAGTCTCCCAAGGTTATCTTCTGGAATTCAAGGGGCTTCCCCCAAGGGGGAGGTTCCACAGGTCTCAATTGTCTTCAGACCACATAAAGAGACAGGCATTCTTACATTGTGTAGAAGACCTGTTAAAAATGGGAGTGATTCATCCTGTTCCATTAGGAGAACAAGGGATGGGGTTCTACTCCAATCTGTTCGTAGTTCCCAAAAAAGAGGGAACGTTCAGACCAATCTTAGATCTCAAGATCCTAAACAAGTTTCTCAAGGTTCCATCGTTCAAAATGGAAACCATTCGAACAATTCTTCCTTCCATCCAGGAAGGTCAATTCATGACCACAGTGGATTTAAAGGATGCGTATCTACATATTCCTATCCACAAGGAACATCATCGGTTCCTAAGGTTCGCATTCCTGGACAAGCATTACCAGTTCGTGGCACTTCCTTTCGGATTAGCCACTGCTCCAAGGATTTTCACAAAGGTACTAGGGTCCCTTCTAGCAGTACTAAGACCAAGGGGCATTGCAGTAGTACCTTACTTGGACGACATTCTGATTCAAGCGTCGTCCCTTCCTCAAGCAAAGGCTCATACGGACATAGTCCTGGCCTTTCTCAGATCTCACGGATGGAAAGTGAACGTAGAAAAGAGTTCTCTATCTCCGTCAACAAGGGTTCCCTTCTTGGGAACAATAATAGATTCCTTAGAAATGAGGATTTTTCTGACAGAGGCCAGAAAAACAAAACTTCTAAACTCTTGTCAAACACTTCATTCCGTTCCTCTTCCTTCCATAGCGCAGTGCATGGAAGTAATAGGTTTGATGGTAGCGGCAATGGACATAGTTCCTTTTGCGCGCATTCATCTAAGACCATTACAACTGTGCATGCTCAGTCAGTGGAATGGGGACTATACAGACTTGTCTCCGACGATACAAGTAAATCAGAGGACCAGAGACTCACTCCGTTGGTGGCTGTCCCTGGACAACCTGTCACAAGGGATGACCTTCCGCAGACCAGAGTGGGTCATTGTCACGACCGACGCCAGTCTGATGGGCTGGGGCGCGGTCTGGGGACCCCTGAAAGCTCAGGGTCTTTGGTCTCGGGAAGAATCTCTTCTACCGATAAATATTCTGGAACTGAGAGCGATATTCAATGCTCTCAAGGCTTGGCCTCAGCTAGCAAAGGCCAAGTTCATACGGTTTCAATCAGACAACATGACGACTGTTGCGAACATCAACCATCAGGGGGGAACAAGGAGTTCCCTGGCGATGGAAGAAGTGACCAAAATCATTCAATGGGCGGAGACTCACTCCTGCCATCTGTCTGCAATCCACATCCCAGGAGTGGAAAATTGGGAAGCGGATTTTCTGAGTCGTCAGACATTACATCCGGGGGAGTGGGAACTCCATCCGGAAATCTTTGCCCAAATTACTCAACTGTGGGGCATTCCAGACATGGATCTGATGGCCTCTCGTCAGAACTTCAAGGTTCCTTGCTACGGGTCCAGATCCAGGGATCCCAAGGCGACTCTAGTAGATGCACTAGTAGCACCTTGGACCTTCAAACTAGCTTATGTATTCCCGCCGTTTCCTCTCATCCCCAGGCTGGTAGCCAGGATCAATCAGGAGAGGGCGTCGGTGATCTTGATAGCTCCTGCGTGGCCACGCAGGACTTGGTATGCAGATCTGGTGAATATGTCATCGGCTCCACCATGGAAGCTACCTTTGAGACGAGACCTTCTTGTTCAAGGTCCGTTCGAACATCCGAATCTGGTCTCACTCCAGCTGACTGCTTGGAGATTGAACGCTTGATCTTATCAAAACGAGGGTTCTCAGATTCTGTTATTGATACTCTTGTTCAGGCCAGAAAGCCTGTAACTAGAAAAATTTACCACAAAATATGGAAAAAATATATCTGTTGGTGTGAATCTAAAGGATTCCCTTGGGACAAGGTAAAGATTCCTAAGATTCTATCCTTTCTTCAAGAAGGATTGGAGAAAGGATTATCTGCAAGTTCCTTGAAGGGACAGATTTCTGCCTTGTCTGTGTTACTTCACAAAAAGCTGGCAGCTGTGCCAGATGTTCAAGCCTTTGTTCAGGCTCTGGTTAGAATCAAGCCTGTTTACAAACCTTTGACTCCTCCTTGGAGTCTCAACTTAGTTCTTTCAGTTCTTCAGGGGGTTCCGTTTGAACCCTTACATTCCGTTGATATTAAGTTATTATCTTGGAAAGTTTTGTTTTTGGTTACAATTTCTTCTGCTAGAAGAGTTTCAGAATTATCTGCTCTGCAGTGTTCTCCTCCTTATCTGGTGTTCCATGCAGATAAGGTGGTTTTACGTACTAAACCTGGTTTTCTTCCGAAAGTTGTTTCTAACAAAAACATTAACCAGGAGATAGTCGTGCCTTCTTTGTGTCCGAAACCAGTTTCAAAGAAGGAACGTTTGTTGCACAATTTGGATGTTGTTCGCGCTCTAAAATTCTATTTAGATGCTACAAAGGATTTTAGACAAACATCTTCCTTGTTTGTTGTTTATTCTGGTAAAAGGAGAGGTCAAAAAGCAACTTCTACCTCTCTCTCTTTTTGGATTAAAAGCATCATCAGATTGGCTTATGAGACTGCCGGACGGCAGCCTCCTGAAAGAATCACAGCTCATTCCACTAGGGCTGTGGCTTCCACATGGGCCTTCAAGAACGAGGCTTCTGTTGATCAGATATGTAGGGCAGCGACTTGGTCTTCACTGCACACTTTTACCAAATTTTACAAGTTTGATACTTTTGCTTCTTCTGAGGCTATTTTTGGGAGAAAGGTTTTGCAAGCCGTGGTGCCTTCCATTTAGGTGACCTGATTTGCTCCCTCCCTTCATCCGTGTCCTAAAGCTTTGGTATTGGTTCCCACAAGTAAGGATGACGCCGTGGACCGGACACACCTATGTTGGAGAAAACATATTTTTTGTTTACCTGATAAATTACTTTCTCAAAGGGTGTGTCCGGCCCACGGCCCGCCCTGGTTTTTTAATCAGGTCTGATAATTTATTTTCTTTAACTACAGTCACCACGGTATCATATGGTTTCTCCTATGCAAATATTCCTCCTTTACGTCGGTCGAATGACTGGGGTAGGCGGAGCCTAGGAGGGATCATGTGACCAGCTTTGCTGGGCTCTTTGCCATTTCCTGTTGGGGAAGAGAATATCCCACAAGTAAGGATGACGCCGTGGACCGGACACACCGTTGGAGAAAGTAATTTATCAGGTAAACATAAATTCTGTTTTTTCTCAGACCCCCAAGACTTACACTGTTGGAACGGTTAGACGATTACCTTTCCAATGGTGGGTCTTGGGGGTCTCTAGCGGCTTAGATGCCTGAGATACAGGCTTCTAAGCAGCATGCCCCCTGCTCCTATACTTTGTTAAGTATAAATAAAGTTGCGCGGTGACATCATCACGTTATTGTGCGTGACGTCACCATGCAAAACGGGAAGCCCTGGCAATGCCTATCACTCTACAGGCACGATCGCCGGGGTAGGAGCGGATGGGAGCCCCCAGATCTCCCTCAAGGTGGGAGAGTGCTAGTCACGGCTCTAAGCCGTCATTAGCACCAGAGTGGGAAACTCTGTGACGGCTCAGAGCCGTCATTAGCACTCAAAGGGTTAAACTTCTTTGTCCTGTAAATACTATAAACTAGGATCTCTCCCCTGAGAAACGCTTTTGCGGCCTACCAAAAGACAGCAGGTTGATTTATATGTTCCTGGTTTAAATGAACATAATCCTCATACTTCAGTTTAAGCCAGTTTTTAACTTTAGTCTGATGACAGGTATGTAGGGAAATAGAATCGCAGATTTTTAGAAATAGGGTCACTAAACTGAAAATCAAGGAATATAGGAGCATGACCGGAGATGCAGATGGGAAGGATTCCTGATAAAACTCCCAGTTTACACAATCTTTCATCTAAAAGAAATAGATCAATTCTGGAAAATGTCTTGTGTGCCTTGGAGAGGCAGGTGAAATATCTGGTATCAGGGTTTTGTAATCTCCATATGTCCCTAACCCTGAGGTTCCGAAAAATCCTAATAAACATATTCGCTTCTAAGTTATCTCTTTTGGTCTTACCTGAGTTGGAATTCTGCCTACATCTATCTAGAGGATATTGTCGTGCCATGTTAAAGTCTCCCCCGAATATCAGGTAACCCTCTGAATATGAAAATATTTTAGCTTGAAGTGCTTCCCAGAAAACTGGATTAAACACGTTCGGAGCGTAAACATTACACAATGTGTATAATGTTTTGGCCACTTTAATTTTTATCATTAGAAATCTCCCCTCTGGATCCGTGTTAATATGTAAAACTTTGTAGTTTATCTTTTTCCCTAACAGGATCGCAACACCTCCTTTCCTTTCTACACTGGGTGAAGAAAAGACTTCCTTAACCCATGCACATTTAAGCTTTAAAACTTCCTCTAGTTTTAAGTGTGTTTCCTGTAAGAAAGCGATATCGGTATTTATTTTCTTCAGATAAGATATTATTGTCTTCCGCTTAATAGGAGATGTAATGCCTCCAATATTCCAGGACACCAGTTTAAAAAAAAGAAGAAAGGGGAGAGAGAGAAAAAAAAAGGGGGGAAACCCTCCACCCCTTATAGATAAATACATTAAGCAACCCACCTTACTCCCCGGGCCATGGGGAGCAACCCAAAAAAAGGACTGACACAATTGAAAAAGAGTAATTGCCTATCTCCTCTATCAAGCGGGGGTGGGAATGTCTAAGCAATACATTTTTCTGCTTCCTTAGCAGAGTCAAAAAAATGTGTTTTATTGTCAACCATTATCTTCAGTCTGTCTGGATAAATTAAAGTAGCTCGGAGACCCTGGCTGATTAGTTTTGTACATATAGGAGCTAAGTCCCTCCTCTTTGCAGCTGTCTCGGCAGAAAAATCTTGAAATAACATAATTTTTGCATCTCCAAGATAAATAGGTTGATATATTTCGAAAAATTGTAATAAAATAACGTTGTCTTGGAAATTTAACACTTTGGCAATAATTGGCCTAGATCTAGTATTCCCTTTACCAGTTGAGGGCCAACTTAACCTATGTGCCCTCTCTAGCACTATTTGTGGCTGAGACTGCGGGATCTGCAAAAGTTGCGGTAAATTGACAGTTAGCAACTTATTGAGATCCTCAAACTGCTTTCCCTCTGGTACCCCAATAACTTATATTTCTCCTGGATCGATTCTCTAGGTCTTCTAACTTATCCTAAATTTTCAGGAGATTGGAGAATGTGGCTTCTAGCTTGGTATTTTGACCTCCAGTAAGATCTTCTAGATCCGATATCCTTTGCTCTACCTCTGATAATCTGCTAAAAAAACTCTAAAAAATCTAATTTCATTAGTTAAAAGTGAGATGTCTTGCTTAATCTCATTTTTGAGAATATCAAATTTACAGGCCAAAGCTTCGGAAATACTTGTCACCAGTGATTTAATATGTAGTGGCTCATTTAGATGTGAGGGGTTAATAGCAACAGGATGTACATCTGCAGAGGTCTCCAAAGTGGTCTTATTTTTCCTATCTCTTTGTCTAACCGCCATAACTGAGGGTGAAGTTTTAGAGTGAGTATTTAAGAATTTATCCATGTGCTTGTGATAGTGAAGAGATGGGGATCACGTACCCCATTAGTGAAATAGGGAAGCCCCCCTAGCACGATAATGTGAAAAAAATTATGATAATAAAAGAAAGAAAATAAATGAAAAAAAGGGGGAGTGCAACACCTTAATGAATAATAGTTAATTGTGCCTAAAGAAACAGGGGCAAAAAAAAAGAAAAGAGGGGGGGGGGGGGAGGTGCTGAGAACATTTTTAAGTCAATTATGGAGAGCGACAAATCGATTATCCTGACCCATCAAGAGTAGAAATTATCAGAGGAGAACCCTGCAGATTAACAACAAATTCAGCCGCAGAATGAGAGGCAGAATCAACCTTATCTGATCCCTCTCTAGACTTTACCCTATTCTCTCTAGCTAACCCCTATTCTCCAGGTAGATAGGGGTAAAGAGATCAGCTCCCAGTTAAATTCTAATTCTGAGAGAAAATGGGAAGGCTAACAAATGAAATTTACAAGAGGAATTAGTACTTAGGGAAACCGTGTTTGTTCTAACCTGTCGATATGTGTAAACCACAATAGGCCAACCAGGTAAGGAGCAATTATCCTTTATTTTCACTTAGGGGCTAAAGAACATATCCTTTATAACGAAAATCAGGAGTCTAACCCTGAGGAAAATACCACCCTGCCTTACAAACTTCTGGTGGAGTGTTTAAATAAAGAAGTTATGTTAACCCTCAGGCCCACGTACAGGGAGTGCAGAATTATTAGGCAAGTTGTATTTTTGAGGATTAATTTTATTATTGAACAACAACCATGTTCTCAATGAACCCAAAAAACTCATTAATATCAAAGCTGAATAGTTTTGGAAGTAGTTTTTAGTTTGTTTTTAGTTATAGCTATTTTAGGGGGATATCTGTGTGTGCAGGTGACTATTACTGTGCATAATTATTAGGCAACTTAACAAAAAACATATATATACCCATTTCAATTATTTATTTTTACCAGTGAAACCAATATAACATCTCAACATTCACAAATATACATTTCTGACATTCAAAAACAAAACAAAAACAAATCAGTGACCAATATAGCCACCTTTCTTTGCAAGGACACTCAAAAGCCTGCCATCCATGGATTCTGTCAGTGTTTTGATCTGTTCACCATCAACATTGCGTGCAGCAGCAACCACAGCCTCCCAGACACTGTTCAGAGAGGTTTACTGTTTTCCCTCTTTGTAAATCTCACATTTGATGATGGACCACAGGTTCTCAATGGGGTTCAGATCAGGTGAACAAGGAGGCCATGTCATTAGATTTTCTTCTTTTATACCCTTTCTTGCCAGCCACGCTGTGGAGTACTTGGACGCGTGTGATGGAGCATTGTCCTGCATGAAAATCATGTTTTTCTTGAAGGATGCAGACTTCTTCCTGTAACACTGCTTGAAGAAGGTGTCTTCCAGAAACTGGCAGTAGGACTGGGAGTTGAGCTTGACTCCATCCTCAACCCGAAAAGGCCCCACAAGCTCATCTTTGATGATACCAGCCCAAACCAGTACTCCACCTCCACCTTGCTGGCGTCTGAGTCGGACTGGAGCTCTCTGCCCTTTACCAATCCAGCCACGGGCCCATCCATCTGGCCCATCAAGACTCACTCTCATTTCATCAGTCCATAAAACCTTAGAAAAATCAGTCTTGAGATATTTCTTGGCCCAGTCTTGATGTTTCAGCTTGTGTGTCTTGTTCAGTGGTGGTCGTCTTTCAGCCTTTCTTACCTTGGCCATGTCTCTGAGTATTGCACACCTTGTGCTTTTGGGCATTCCAGTGATGTTGCAGCTCTGAAATATGGCCAAACTGGTGGCAAGTGGCATCTTGGCAGCTGCACGCTTGACTTTTCTCAGTTCATGGGCAGTTATTTTGCGCCTTGGTTTTTCCACACGCTTCTTGCGACCCTGTTGACTATTTTGAATGAAACGCTTGATTGTTCGATGATCACGCTTCAGAAGCTTTGCCATTTTAAGAGTGCTGCATCCCTCTGCAAGATATCTCACTATTTTTTACTTTTCTGAGCCTGTCAAGTCCTTCTTTTGACCCATTTTGCCAAAGGAAAGGAAGTTGCCTAAAAATTATGCACACCTGATATAGGGTGTTGATGTCATTAGACCACACCCCTTCTCATTACAGAGATGCACATCACCTAATATGCTTAATTGGTAGTAGGCTTTCGAGCCTATACAGCTTGGAGTAAGACAACATGCATAAAGTGGATGATGTGGTCATAATATTCATTTGCCTAATAATTCTGCACTCCCTGTATAACAAGAACAACTCTTAAAAGAAAAAAACAGATGATGTGCAATTTAAACAAAATCAAGTAAACAGCTTGCCCCCTGTGAGCGGAGAGAGAAACAGCTGAGTGCGGTTCACCCAGAACAATACAGTTAAGGTAATCAACCAGAGAAAAAAAAACCAGTAGTTATCCCAGACACAAACTTAATTAAAAATGTCAACAGTAAAAGGGTTAGCAAACGTAGATTCTGAAAAAGAATGACTATACTTTCATATAATAACTTGCGTGCTGTTTGTGAAGAGTTCCTGTAGTTAAGAATTTTGCGAGGGGATTATGACTGCTGCAACACCAGGGTAATGCTGGATCTCCAAGATCAGTGTAGCAATAGCAGCCTAGGTAGACAAAGAGCCCTGGGAAACAGAGGGCCGAGCACAACAGTCCGCACTTTCCTCTCAGCATACAGGGGATATCTGCAGCCCAGAACAGAACAGGACAAACCTGCGGGAGCCTCCGCGTCAGCAAACCAGGATCCCCCTCATGCAGCACCGGTGAGAGGGGGCAGACAGCAAAGATCGGGCGGGACCAGCTGAGCCCCTCCTGAGGCCCACCCAGACCGCCAATAGCCCACAGAGGGCCCCGCAGCCACAGGTAGGTAAGGTAGGCCCCCCTCTCGCAGCACCTGTGGGAGGGGAGGAACAACGAACCAAGCGGCAACTTGATCCCAGGTAAGTCTTCGGGGATGCTTCACCTACTCCTCATAATCATAACTGGTGACACCAGGAGGGAGCCATAAACAGTCGCAGAACGAGCATGGAGGGAGGCAAGGAGGCAAGTAAGTGGCAGCCCAACCCGCAGAGACAGCTCCAAACCCCACTCTTATACGTGGAACAAGCTGTTGGCGAGTAAAGAAAACTTTTACCCCCTCACGCTGCACCCGTGGGAGGGGGTGGGGAGAACAACGGCTGTATGAGTTGAAAAAATGTCTTTGCAGAAGTGGGTATGAGGCTAGCACAGGATAGAGGAGTGGGAATCAGAACAGTCCTTTGAGATTGCTGCAACGTGCAGTTCAGTGCGATGTATTGGCACTGATGGAGCGCCGGTAGCGATGGGGGAAGTGCTAAGCAAGCCGCCCAAGTCCAGGGTTTTCAGCACTAGAGTTCTCTGCCAACGGCTCTTGCTGGGAATCAGAGAGCAAGCGTTCACGTGACCTTGCCCTTACGCTCCTCCCCCGGCAGAGCATGCAGTTTTAAACAACTACTTCTATTATTTAATTTGTTTCATTCTCTTCATTTGTTAAAACGCAGTCTTTGGTAGTCTCCTGAGCAGCAAGGCACTGCTGTGAGCTAGCTGGTGATTGGTGGCTGCACATATAAGCCTCTTGTCGTTGGCACTCTAGGTGTATTTAGCTTGCTCCCAGTAGTGCATTGCTGCTTCATAAACAAAGAACACCAAGATAATTAAGTAAATTGGAAAGCTGTTAAACATTATGTGCTCTATATGAAACATGAAATATATATTTTGGGTGTTCATTTCCCTTTGAACATGTCCATGCTATTCCAAAGCTGACAAGGTTGTCTTAATTTTTATAAACAGTAGCACTAGGTGGCAGCACTATTTCCTGTCATGTACTGCTTGAGGCATGTGCATGCTTCCTATCTAGGTATCCCTTCAACAAAGAATAACATGAGAATGAAGCAAATTTTATAATAGAAGTAAATTGGAAACTTTTTAAAAATGTTATTCTCTAGCTAAATAATGAAAGAACGTTTTTGGGTTTACTGTCCCTTTAATGCTGTTCTGTTGATTATAATAAAGCTGTTGCAGCTGTGAGGAAGGGCAGGTCCATATCTGTATAAGTTCCACAATTTTGGGGCTAAGATGTTTGCAGAGATTTCTTTTTTTCCCAGTGAGATTCACAAATAAGATTTATTAAATCTAAGTCGTGTGCAAATCTTGTGCAATTTCAATTCATAAGACATAACATACTGTTTGGAGTATTTGAAAAATGCTTGATTTTGTGAACAATATATCAGCAAAATGTATTTAAATATAAAAAAGACCAAATAAAAAAAAAATGTTTTCTTATTGTCCACATTCAAATCATAGCGGGTGTTATCTTACCACAAATACGTTTGAAATCATTTCTTTCTGTGCCATCCACTGGTGACTAACAGTCTCCAACTGAGTTATCATAAAAAGCATCAGATAAATGTTCATCTGTTGTGCATAATACATTATCATCTTTCTTCATAAAGCTCCATTATTATCTTTGGAATTTGTAGAATAAGTACTATTTATTAATCACATGGCATTACTGATGTTTTCTATTAAACTGTCAAGAAGAAAGTGTCTTAAGTGAGGAGTAATCCCCTTGGCTGCCAGAGAAATGTATAAAATATTGAGCTGTTGCAGATGCAGTTTCATAATTCAAACTGTTGTGGTGATGCAAATGTGGATAATTGTAAATGGCAGTGAGCAAGAGGTAGCAATATAGTGCAGCCCCTTATGACAGCCAAGCACATTGTAATTGTAATATATTTATGTCGTCTTGCTGTATAATAACATATAAGCCAAGTCTAAACATTTTTAAAACAAACATATATTCTTTTACTGCAATTGGTTAACGATCAGCAGACAACAAGGCTAACAACAGTCATAATGTTACAACCCCAATTCCGAAGTTGTGATAGTATGGAAAATGCAAATGTCATTTCAATTCACCCTGTACTATATTGAAAACACATTAACACATTATTTGATGTTTTACTTTGTGAATTTGAAGATATACACGGATTTCAAATCTGATGACTGCAACTCGTTCCCAAAAAATTGGGACAGGGGCAATTTAGGGCTAATAGTGATGTGAGAAGTTGAAATAAGAAGCTAATTTGAAACAGGTGAGTCAATCGTGTAATCGTAGTATATAAGGAGCCTCCAACAACGGTCTAGTCCTTCAAGAGCAAGGCTGAGTCAAGTCTCGGCAATCTGCCAACAGATGCGTTAGCGAATAATATACCTTATTTTAGCTATTACATGGATCCATGCTAGGTTTTTTAACTCTATCTATGTTTAAAACCTGTTTTTGTCTATATGCATTTTAATAAATTGTACATCTTTTACTATTGAGATCAGTACTATATCGTTTTAGCTCATTGAATTATTAGTGACCACCTCCTCCTTACATTCATCATATTTTTAGCCTATTAAGCTTGTTTTAGCGCTCACTCCATATCTGTTTTGCGTTAGCGAATAATACACTTTGAGAACAACATTCCCCAAAGACAAATCGGTAGGATTTTGGGCATTTCACCTTCTGCAGTGCACAATATAATTAAAAGATTAAAAGAATCCGGTCAAATCTTGGTGCGTAAAGGGCAAGGCCGAAAAACACTTTTGAATGCGCGTGATTTTGGATCCCTCAGACGTCACTGTCTCAAAAACTGTCATGAGTCTGTAAAGGATATCCTGACATGGTCTTGGGAATACTTTGGTAAACCTTTGTCAGTCAACACCATTTGCAAGTTAAAGCTTTACTATGCAAAGCAGAAGCCATACATCAACACTGTCCAGAAGTGCCGCTGACTTCTCTGGGCTCAGTCTCGTCTGAGATGGACAGTAGCACAGTAGAATTGTATTTTGTAGTTCAATAAGTCAACATTTCAAATAGTTTTTGGAAAAAACAGCCGTTGTATTCTCCGGGCCAAAGAGGAAAAGGGCCATCCAAGCTGTCATCAGCATTAGGTCCAAAAGTCAGCATCTGTCATGGTATGGGGGGGGTGTCAATGCCCATGACATGGGTAATTTGCACATCTGTGAGGGCAGCATTAATGCAGAAAGATATGTAAACATTTTGGAACAACATATGCTGCCATCCAGACGACGTCCCTACATTTTCCAGCAGGACAACGCCAAACAACATTCTGCCCGGATTACCAAGAGAGAGTGTGTGTGCTAGCCTGGCCTGCCTGCCTGCAGTCTTGACCTGTCTCCAATTGAGAATGTGTGGCGCATTATGAAGAGCACTAAAAGGTTGCGCAGCTGAAGACATGCATAATGGATGAATGGGGGAAAATTCTGCTTGCTAAACTTATTAAGCGTTTGGGCACTGAAGACACCAGTTGGTTAATGGTTATAAAATGAAAAGGTGATGATAAACAGTCGACTGTCCCAACTTTTTTGGAGTGTGTTGCAGTCAGCAGATTTGAAAACAGAATTTATGCTTACCTGATAAATTACTTTCTCTTACAGGTGTATTCAGTCCACGGATTCATCCTTATTTGTGGGATATTCTCAATCCCTACAGGAAGTGGCAAAGAGAGCACACAGCAAAGCTGTCCATATAGCTCCCCTCAGGCTCCGCCCCCCCCAGTCATTCGACCGACGGTTAGGAGAAAAAGGAGAACCATAGGGTTCGGTGGTGACTGTGGTTATTGCAAATTAAATTTGAACCTGACTTAAATATCAGGGCGGGCCGTGGACTGAATACACCTGTAAGAGAAAGTAATTTATCAGGTAAGCATAAATTCTGTTTTCTCTTACTTGGTGTATTCAGTCCACGGATTCATCCTTACTTGTGGAATACCAATACCAAAGCAATAGGACACGGATGAAGGGAGGGAACAAGTCAGGTAACCTAAACGGAAGGCACCACTGCTTGCAAAACCTTTCTCCCAAAAATAGCCTCCGCAGAAGCAAAAGTATCGAATTTATAAAATTTGGCGAATGCATGCAGTGAAGACCAAGTCGCTGCCTTACAAATCTGTTCAACAGAAGCCTCATTCTTGAAAGCCCATGTGGAAGCCACAGCTCTGGTGGAATGAGCTGTAATTTGTTCAGGAGGCTGCTTACCAGCAGTCTCATAAGCCAATCGGATGATGCTTTTCAGCCAGAAAGACAGAGAGGTAGCAGTCGCTTTCTGACCTCTCCTCTTACCAGAATACACAACAAACAAGGATGATGTTTGTCTGAAATCTTTGGTCGCTTTTAGATAGAACTTTAAAGCACGAACCACATCAAGATTGTGCAACAGTCGTTCCGTCATAGAAACTGGATTAGGGCACAGAGAAGGAACAATGATTTCCTGGTTAATATTCCTATTAGAAACCACCTTTGGAAGGAAACCAGGTTTAGTACGTAAAACAACCTTATCTGCATGGAACACCAGATAGGGTGAATCACACTACAAAACAGACAATTCTGAGACTCTTCGAGCAGAAGAAATAGCTACTAAAAACAAAACTTTCCAAGATAATAACTTGATATCTATGGAATGTAAAGGTTCAATCGAAACCCCTTGAAGAACTGAAAGAACTAAATTTAGACTCCATGGAGGAGCCACAGGTCTGTAGATAGGCTTGATTCTAACTAGGGCCTGTGCAAACGCCTGAATGTCTGGTACAGCTGCCAGACGCTTGTGTAACAGAATAGACAGAGCAGATATCTGTCCTTTTAAGGAACTAGCTGACAGACCTTTCTCCAAACCTTCTTGGAGAAAAGACAATATCCTTGGAATCCTAACCTTACTCCACGAGTAACCCTTGGATTCACACCAACCAAGATATTTCCGCCATATCTTATGGTAAATTTTCCTGGTGACAGGCTTTCTGGCCTGTATCAGAGTATCTATAACTGAATCAGAGAAACCCCACTTAGCTAAGATTAAGCGTTCAATCTCCAAGCAGTCAGTTGCAGAGAAACTAGATTTGGATGCTTGAAAGGACCTTGGATTAGAAGATCCTGCCTCGATGGCAGTTTCCATGGTGGGACCGATGACATGTCCACTAGGTCTGCATACCAAGTCCTGCGTGGCCACGCAGGCGCTATCAGAATTACCGAAGCCTTCTCCTGTTTGATTCTGGCTATTAGCCGAGGGAGAAGAGGAAACGGTGGAAAGACATAAGCTAGACTGAATGACCAAGGCGCTATTAATGCATCTATCAATGCCGCCTTGGGATCCCTGGATCTGGATCCGTAAAGGGGAAGTTTGGTGTTCTGACGGGACGCCATCAGATCCAACTCTGGAATGCCCCAAAGCTGGGTCAGCTGAGCAAAAACCTCCGGATGGAAAGTCTGACGACTTAGAAAATCCGCCTCCCAGTTGTCTACCCCTGGGATGTGAATTGCAGATAGATGGCAGGAGTGATCCTCCGCCCATTTGATGATCTTGGTTACTTCCTTCATTGCTAGGGAACTCTTTGTTCCTCCCTGATGATTGATGTACGCCACAGTCGTGATGTTGTCCGACTGAAACCTGATGAATTTGGCCTCTGCTAGTTGAGGCCACGCCTGGAGCGTATTGAATATCGCTCTCAGCTCCAAAATGTTTATCAGAAGAAGAGATTCTTCCCGAGACCATAGTCCCTGAGCCTTCAGGGAGTTCCAGACCGCACCCCAGCCTACCAGACTGGCATCGGTCGTGACAATGATCCACTCCGGTCTGCGGAAACTCATTCTCCATTTGAATTTGAGGAGACAAATCTGCGTAATCTCCATTCCACTGTTTGAGCATGCACAGCTGCAGTGGTCTGAGATGGATTTGGGCAAAAGGGACTACGTCCATTGCCGCAACCATTAAACCAATTACTTCCATGCACTGAGCCACGGAGGGCCGAGGAATGGAATGAAGAACTCGGCAAGTATTCAGCAGTTTTGACTTCCTGACCTCTGTCAGAAAGATTTTCATTTCTACCGAGTCTATTAGTGTTCCCAGAAAGGGAACCCTTGTGAGCGGGGACAGAGAACTCTTTTCTACGTTCCACCCGTGAGACTTTAGAAAGGCCAGAATGATGTCCGTATGAGCCTTGGCTCTGTGAAAGGACGACGCCTGTATTAATATGTCATCTAGGTAAGGTGCTACTGCAATGCCCTGTGGTCTTAGAACTGCTAGAAGGGACCCTAGTACCTTTGTGAAAATTCTGGGAGCAGTGGCCAACCCGAAAGGAAGGGCCACGAACTGGTAATGTTTGTCCAGAAAGGCGAACCTTAGGAACTGATGGTGATCTTTGTGGATAGGAATATGTAGATACGCATCCTTTAGATCCACGGTAGTCATATATTGACCTTCCTGGATCATCGGCAAGATTGTCCGAATGGTTTCCATCTTGAAAGACGGAACTCTGAGGAATTTGTTTAGAATTTTTAGATCCAGGATTGGCCTGAAAGTTCCTTCCTTTTTGGGAACTACAAACAGGTTTGAGTAAAAGCCCAGTCCTTGTTCTGCAATCGGAACTGGGTGAATCACTCCCGTTTTTAGTAGATCTTCTACACATCGTAAGAACGCCTGTTTCTTTGTTTGGTCTGAAGACAAACGAGAAATGTGGAACCTTCCCCATGGGGGAGAATCCTTGAATTCTAGAAGGTACTATTTCCAATGCCCAGGGATCCGGAACGTCTCTTGCCCAAGCCTAAGCAAAGAGAGAAAGTCTGCCCCCTACCAGATCCGATCCCGGATTGGGGGCTACCCCTTCATGCTGTCTTGGTAGCAGGAGCAGGCTTCTTGGCCTGTTCCATGGGGTCACAATCATCCAGCGTAGCTAAAACCTCCTTAAGCAGGACGCGGAGGTGTTCCAGCTTAAATTTAAACGCTAAGGAATCTGACTCTGCCTGCTGAGAAACTTTTCCTGTGTCAGAAATTTCTCCCTCAGACAGCCCTTCCCTCACTGCTACCTCTGAGTTTTGTGAGGGTACTACAGATAAATTATCCAAAGCTTCAGATTGCTTATCCTCTGTATTTAAAACTGAGCTATCGCGCTTTCTTGGAAAAACTGGCAGTTTGGATAAAAATGCTGCAAGGGAATTATCCATTACTGCTGCTAATTGTTGTAAAGTAATAGGGGCCAATGCGCTAGAGGTACTAGGCATCGCTTGCGCGGGCGTAACTGGTGTAGACACGTGGGGGGAGGAAGAAGGACTATCCTCATTACCCTCCGTTAAGGAATGATCTTTAAATCTTTAAAATGTTTAGATGTTTTTGCACACTTTAAACATAAATGCAATGGGGGTACTGCCATGGCTTTTGAACATAAAGAACAAGGTCTATCTGAAGGCTCAGACATGTTTGACAGACTCAGACAACACTAAAATATTGAAAAAAATACTTTTTAAAAAAAACGTTACTGTCTCTTTAAATAATAAAAGGCACACACTTTTTTACCAAATCATCAAAAAACATCCGATCTTAATGAAATTTTCACCACATGATCCTAATGTCTTGAAATGATTGCACACAAATTTTCAAATTGTTTAACCCCTTAATGCCCAAACCAGAGCAAAATGAAATAAACACCCGGTTTAACCCACTACAGTACGATGCCACAGTCTTTGCTGTGGCTATACCTTCCTTTAGGGTTAATTGCAGGTGTAAATTAAGCCTCCCTGAAGTCCTCCTGTACTCTAAAGGCTCTGCACATGAAGCTGCATGGAGCTGTGTTGCAAATCAACTGTGCAATTGAGGCGCGAAATTGAGGCCCCCTCCTACATTACTCCAGAGTTATGGGGCCTTTCTGAGTCAGATTAGCTGTCTTACAAAATGCCAGCCATAAAAAAGTCCCCAAAAAGTGTTTCCAACGTCTAAAACGCTTAATAAATATAAGATTACCCTAATAAAGTAATCGATTTAGCCCATCACAGTGTCTGTCAGTATTAAAGCCCTTAACTGAAGCCATCTTTCTATACTGTGTCTCAGAAAATGGCTTACCTTCCATCATGGGATTTCTGTCAGTCTTCTAGCACTACCAGGTCTTGTTAGAAAAAATGACTGAACATACCTTAAGCAGTATAAGCCTGCAAACTGTTCCCCCCAACTGAAGTTCCCCTGTACTCAACAGTCCTGTGTGGGAACAGCAATGGATTTTAGTTACAACATGCTAAAATCTTTTCCCTCTCAGCAGAAATCTTCATCCCTTTCTGCCTCAGAGTAAATAGTACAAACCGGCACTATTTTAAAATAACAAACTCTTGATTGAAGAAATAAAAACTACAAATCTAACACCACATACTCTTTACCCTCCCCTGGAGATGCTACTTGTTAGAGCGGCAAAGAGAATGACTGGGGGGGCGGAGCCTGAGGGGAGCTATATGGACAGCTTTGCTGTGTGCTCTCTTTGCCACTTCCTGTAGGGATTGAGAATATCCCACAAGTAAGGATGAATCTGTGGACTGAATACACCAAGTAAGAGAAATGGGTATATATTTTCAAAATTACATTAAATTCACAAAGTTAGACATCAAATAATGTGTTTTCAATATACGTAGTACAGGGTGAATTAAATTTTCAAATGTCTTTTTTTTTTTTTTCTTTTTTTTTTGTGTGCATTTTTCATACTGTCCCAACTTTTTTGGAATTGGGGTTTCAGTATAAAGTCCATTGTTTTGCACTTGTTAACAGTTAAAGCCAGTTAGGGAAATATATGTAGCAGAGTTAACCTTTAGAAGTCAGCAAGGTGCATTTCAAGTTCTGAGAAGTAGAAAATAATGAAAGTTAATGCGTTGTTTCAATATGCATAACAAAACATATTGTATAACAATCTCAAGGTATTTACTGCACATTTTAATTACAGTTTGCCACATTTGCATAGTTTAAATAGTAAATCCACTACTATAAAAGTATTCTTTTTTTTAAATTAAAGTAGAAGAGGGGATAAAAACATATACGTGTTACAAATCTATAGACAGCATAATAAATGTAAAAAAATATCATATTCAAATGTGTATGTGACATGAAATCCAATTGGAGAGGTGGAGATTTTGAGACAGGGTTACTAAGAAAAGAGGCTAAATTTATATATAAGCTGCAAATATTATACCCCAAAGGCCTAAACTCTGAATTAGACATTTCAGCTTTTTTGTGAGACATGTTGTATATAATATCGCTAAAGGGATATGAAACACTAACATTTTTATTTTATCATTACCCAGGTCAATAAAAACAGTTGAAGTGAAGGTAAAGTTAACAGTTATGGAAGACACCCATGCATATAGCAATAGTACATGAATGTAGTCGCTAACATTTTATTTCTATACCAGTTCTTGTTTTTAAAATATATATACTTTTAAATCAGTACCATGTCGATGCCGACTCCTCCCAACTCCTACTTCCTTGTTCTTCTCTGTCTGACGTCTTGAGCGGTCCCACCTGCTCTCTACGTTGCTCAAAAGCGCATTCCAGATCCATATTTACAATGTGCATGTATCAATCGCAATCATTGTTACTTTTTTTTAAACAAAATGTACTATATATTAAAAGTTGGATTGCCTAAGTACGCTATGTAACAAGCTTTAGTACTTACTATGAACGCAATCAATCCGGAATGTATTTTGTATCCATTAGTTTAACAGTGATGCTGAAAACACATGCGCGTCTCATGAACAAGCATGGAGAAGACAGTAGGCTAATACGGGTTGGACGCATGCGCTTAACACTCGCGTGACATTGCGAGTAATGGCCAGAACCCCTCTAGGGGTGAAAAGAGCATTTGCGCATAAAATATCACTAGCCTGTCAACAGCTTTATATAATACGATATAAAAAAACTGATGAATTAAACTAACCCTATTTTTATCAAATCTATAATATGGCGTGAACTGGTGAAGTTAACTTTACTGTCACTTTAATATGCTTAAACACCTTCCTTTTTCACTAATGTGTCATTTTGCCGCAATTTGCTCTCCAAAAACAGCCTTTTTTCTAAACCCTCTGTGGGTCTAATTTGCACAGACCAATCACGTTGGGAAACCTGGGCTCTCTGCCAGGGGTCAAGTTGGGCGGGAACGCATGGGAACGGAGTTCCTGCACTATTTTTGCAGGAGGAACTAAATTCCCTCTGGACAGAGAACAGAAGCACTTCATTAAACACTGCTGCTGTTGGTGGGAGGAGCTGGACCACAGTCTGGTTAGAGGGATAGTGAGATCCTTTAGTAATGTACAGTAACACTTCCTACAATACACTAAATGTAAGACTGTCAGCGGTCCTGCTGTGTTATCACCCCTGTTATGAATATTATCTTATCTTTTATTACACATGGTGCTTACATTTCTGTGTGGCTTGCTCTGGGGTTATTTAGCTCCCCTCAGCAGAAATAGAACTATTGCACCTTAAGTGGGTGAGACTCTGTGACAGAGGAGTTGTGTCAGGCCCAACTGCTACCATTCAACGCTTCATTGGATTTAATTTGCTTTCATTAACCAAAGTCTATAGATTATATACATATTAATACAGTGTGTGTGTAAGTGTATGTATATATATATATATATATATATATATATAAATGAAACAATATTAATTGTGATGGAGGATGGAAGTCTTGGTGAGTTCCCACACTTTTGTTTGTAGGACTTGACCCCTGCTCTCTGCTGTAGATAATTAGAATTTCCGGGCATCTCGCACATACCTTACCAACACATGCACAATTCCACAGTACTAATCCTGCGCATGCGCAAAGGATTTGACACCTATCCACCTACATCACACTCATAGCGCTCATGTAACCAGAGCCACAACGTGTTTCAGACTAAACCCCTAACCAGCTAGTTATGCTCATAGCGCTTACGTGACCAGAGCAGCCGCCGCTTGAGCAGCAACACAGAAGAGGTAGTGACAGAGCACATTTGGTTATGGTAAATGTTTCATGAATACCCCATGATAAACGAGCATAATTTATGTACATTAATAACGCTGAATATATTTCATGCAATTTGCAAGGTAATGTGCATGCGATTGGGGCAATGGGAGCAAGCAAAAGGTTCATTAATATGTAAATTGCAAGTGCCATGATTAGTCATTATGAAATGAGAAAGTCACAACCATTTATTTTTTATTTATTTTTTTAAATAATTTTTATTGGATTTTGTCTGTTATAGGACAATAGGCAAATAACATGTATTTCTATAACAAATAAACAAATTAACAAATAAACAAATGTCGGGTTTCGGTATTGTTTCAAGTTTACAGACCAACTAGGGAATGTTCCTGTGTCATTTTGGTATGTCTTCCAGGGAGACTCTTGTTTAAGTCCATTGGCGGTTTCTTATAATATGCAGTCCTTGCAAACAGTCATTACAGCACATATAGATTTCTTGGTACTAGAGCAGTATTACCATTCAAATATTGCTTAACGTGAGTCATATACCAGGGCTGGTGGGAGGGGGGGGTTCTGTACATTTAGGTATTGGGATTTTGTCGATTCCCAATAAAATTTGATATCCAAAAAAGTGTCTAGTTTTTGGGATTTGAAATAGCCATATTCCTCTAAGATTAAAGTATCCTCCACATGATTCATCCATTCTTTTGCTGTGGGGGTAAATACTTTTTAAGTGTGAGGGTGTCAAGTACCACCTTGATAGGACTTTGTAGTTGAGCTCAAGGATTTTCGTGGATGTGGAGGATTTTTTAGATAATAGGTAGATTCGATTCCACGCCTCTCTATCAATGTCAGTATTGAGTTCGAATTGCTATTTGTGTGTAAATGTCGGTTGTTGTAAGTTAAACTCTGCTGTTAGTATGGATTTTGCTACCGATAGCAAGTGTCTGAGTTTACTATGAATTAGGTAGAGTGCTTCAAAACGTGTTGGAGGTGTTGTCCAGTGTTGTTTGTGATTAGATATGTCTACCAGGTGCAGCAATTGTTTGTATTTGAGCCAATGCGAGAAGGCTCCATTCGAGAGGTCTGCTAGTTCGTGTCTATGTTTTACCTTTGAGCCATCGAGAAGTTTGTATATGGGCACTGTATATCCTATTTCACGTTGTCTCTGCAAAACGTTATCATATTCTAGAGACCACCCAAGAATTCTGCATTAGGGATATCGGTGATAATGGAGATCTAAGAGTAGAGATGTATGGTTGGGAATGCAGGATCCCATCCCATACAGAAAATACATTTGTATAAATGGAGTAGGTAGTTTCTACCTCAGGTCTATGTGATTTTGGAATCCAACATAATGCTCCAGCGTTTGGGACTTTAAGGATGTGAGAATCTATTGTTATACATGCTTTTGTTAGTGTGTTCCTATGTCAATCGAGTATTCTTTGGAAATTAACCACTTTGTAATATGTGTCTACGCAAGGGAGGCCAAATCCTTTTTTGGGGTCTATTTAGTAAACTTTTGTTAATTCTTGGTTTAATTGATCTCCAAATGTACCTGTTTAATAAACTTTGCCACTTTTTGAGAAAAGTTGTGGGAATAGTAATTGGGACTGCTTGCATTATGTATAGGAGTCTTGGTAGTGTAGTCATTTTTAATACTTGGATTCTGCCCCACTAAGAGAGAGGCCGCATTGACCAGGAATTTAGGTCTGATTGAATGGAATTATAAAGAGCAGAGTAGTTCAGGTTGAATAGTAGTCTGCTATTAGGAGTTAAATTAATGCCTAGGTATTTTAGGGCTTTAGATTGTAGTTCATATGGGCATGTTTCCATAAAGGAATCAAGCTCTTTCTTGGGGAGGTTGACGTTCATTACTTCGGACTTAGAATATTTGATCGAAAAATGTGAGAGCTCGCTGAACACTCTGAACTCCTCAGTAACTGCCGGTAGGGAAGTGTGTGGGGACGTGAGGGACAGTAAAACGTAATCCGCGTATAGCGAGACCAGGAATTTAGGTCTGATTGAATGGAATTATAAAGAGCAGAGTAGTTCAGGTTGAATAGGAGTCTGCTATTAGGAGTTAAATTAATGCCTAGGTATTTTAGGGCTTTAGATTGTAGTTGATATGGGCATGTTTCCATAAAGGAATCAAGCTCTTTCTTGGGGAGGTTGACGTTCATTACTTCGGACTTAGAATATTTGATCGAAAAATATGAGAGCTCGCTGAACACTCTGAACTCCTCAGTAACTGCCGTTATCCGCGTATAGCGAGACCTTATAATCATTTTGCCGTATGGGTATTACTTTAATGAGCTCGTTTTGCCTTATACGCGCCTCCAATGTCTCTATGCTAAGGACGAATAACAGGAGAGAAAGAGGGCACCCCTGCCTAATACCATTCCCTATCTGAAAGTGTCTGACAGTACACCATTCAATTTTATTTTGGCGGTTGTGTTGTGGTAGAGTGTTCGAACTACCCCTGATTACAGCTTTATGTGCTTCCCAGAGCATTCCGATATTACTTACTGAGTTGGTGTTGTGTTGGAAGTATTCCTCAATGGTTTGCTTAATGTCTTTAAATGCTTCAGGGTCATGAAACAAGGAATCATCCAACCTTCAGAACGCTTATCTGTGAGGTTTGTTTGGCCATTCAAGCTCTAGGCAAGCTGTTGCATGGTGCAACCATGCCGCAGGTATGATCTCTGTGTGAGAAGCTAATGATATATTATTGTGGTCGATTAAAAAATAATCTATTCGTGAAAACGATTTTTGGGTATGCAAATAAAATGTGTAATCTCTGGTACGAGGGTCCTGCAGTCTCCAAATATCTACTGTTGTATTAGTCCTAAAACTCTCTATGATATTGTTGCTAATATTTATGTTACAAGTTTTTTTGGTAGTGGAACTATCTAATATCGGGTTGAGTGCCACATTTAGATCTCCTCCAACAATCAACATTCCATTCCTAATCTCTAAAATCTTGCCGTTAGCCTTTTTTATGAATCGGGCTTGTTTGGTGTTAGGGGTATAAATGCATGCTAATGTAACTTGTATATTGAATAGCAGCCCAGTGAGTATAAGGAGTCGTCCTTCTGGGTCTTCATACTTATTTGTTAATGGACATTTTTGTGAAAAATAATTTCTACACCTAGAACTTTCTTAATGGGATGGGAGTGAAAGAATCCTACTGGATAATCTTGGGAGGAAAATTTGGTGGGATTTTTTGTGTGAAATGAGTTTCCTAGACGAAAATTACGTCCCTTTTAGTTGCGAAAGTGATTCAGGGCTATTGACCTCTTAGTTGGTGAATTGAGGCCTCTGCAATTTTGCGTTAAAAATTTAATTGACTTAGAGCCATCACTTATATAAGGTGGTTGGGGTATGCTTTATAAAAGGGGGAACTAGGTGATATAAATTCTTAGGGAAAAGACATATGATCCCACCAGCCCCGTAAAACAAAAGAGACTTACATTTGTATGTTGTTATGATAAACTTCTCATCTTCTAAATTCAATATATCAGTAAAGACATTTGAAACTTGCATAAAATGGAAATATGCCTGACACAATTGGTACCGACAATTTATAACAATAGAAACTTGAAAACAGATTAACTTGAACATAAAAACATAACACAAAACAAACACAAAAGACATTTTGTTGTAGCCAGAAAGCAATGTATCTTGGCTAATAGGGGGTAAGTAATAACTAGATTACTGAGTAAGTATAAATAAGGAGGATGAAGATTAACGTATAGAATTTATTCTTTAGAATTTAGGCCATTCTTGCTTATCAAATGGTTCAAGTTGCTTTGAGTTCTCTTGTTACGGGAGAGGTGGAAGTGGGAGGGTTTCTTTGTCACTTTCTATTCATTTTCTGCCAATGTGAGCATTGAGGCTGATGGGGTTCAGTTTGCTTATTCCCTTTTGATGGGTCTTGACTATGCAGACATGACAGAGAAGGAAGTGAGATTTCTAGTGTTCTGCAGAACTCCTCCAGGTCCTCAACGGACTTGTATGTAGCGATTTTGTTATCTTTATTGACTTTTATACAAAATTGAAATCCCCATCGATATGGGATTTTTTGTTGGCATAAATTGCGGTGCTTCTTTTCTATTGGCTAGGGTCATCAGGCTTACATCAGCATAAACTTGCAGTGGTTTCCCTTCAAAGAGAATTGGTGAGGCTTTCCTTGCTGCCTGTTCCACAAGTTCTTTGTCCTGATATTTATGAAATTTGAGGATTATGTCTCGTGGGGGCTCAGATTCTCATGGTTTGGGCCTAAGGGCTCTGTCGAATTGGTATGGAGACGAGGCAGTATCTTTTGTGAGGAACTGGAAAAGACCCTGTAAATATTGTGGGATGAGTTCCCCGGTGACAGTCTCAGGGATACCCCTAATTCTCAGATTTTGCCTTCTTCCCCTATTATCTAGGTCCTCCAATTGTCTTTTAAGTTGTTGTTTTTGTACATCTTGGGTTGAAAGACATCTGGAGTGACCTTCTATTTTATTGGTGTTATCGTTCGTTTGTTCTTTAATGTATTCCCCCAGGTCTACTATATCTTTTTTGACCTCAGCTAGGCCATCCATGAGGATTTTGCCCACTTGCTTCAATAAGGTGTTGAAGTCTTCTTTAGTGGGTAGTGAGTCAATATCAGCTTTGGTCAAGGGGGCACATTTTTCTGTACTGGTATCTGTGGTATTCAAGATAGATGGAGTTTCTTCCTGTTCTAGCTCTGTTTCTGAGCTCTGTGAAGTACTCAGGACTCTTAATTATGTGTTTAGTTTAGTTGCCGTAGTGGTCTTCAGTGCCCTATCCACTTTAGGTTGCCTCCTCGCCGCCATTGTGGCATATGTGCGCTTTCCGAGCACTGTGTAGCCAAAAAAAAAAAACCTATGTTGGACCTATGTCTCCTTAAATAAGTGCAATTTTGCAGGTTGTTTCCCCTCCCTGATGATAGGGCTGTAATGCTATGTGCTTGTAACGGAGCTTTGCCTAGATGCGACCGTCCATGTAGGCAGTCAACTCCGCCCCCCAGGCACAACCATTTTATATGGGGAGTACATGACGTAAATATGGAAAATAAAATAATTTTTATATTACAGCGGCTTCGTTTCCAAGTTGCAGTAAGTGTAATTTACTGAGTATTATTTACACTTTTAAATGGTATATTTACTAGCTGGCCACATTTTGCAATTTTATAATCCTTCAACTTTGGCAGTTATATAATCTAGTTTCATGATTATATCTTTAAGTATTCTTTCCTTCTATATGATGATACCCTGTGGGACAAGTAAATTATGAATAATATGTATATGTATACCATCTTAAACTATGTACTGGAATTAACAAAATAGTATGTATTCAGATATATAAATAAAGGCTAAATGGGCACTATTCTGCCTCAATTTGTATACGTATCTTATCTAATAATGTTTGCATAATTCAAATAATATGTTGTTAGATAATAGAAGATGGATTTTCTAACTATCAATGATCTACATGATAGAGGGTGTTGCATTTATAATACCACCTTAAATAATATGTAGGGAAAGCCAGAGACCAATCAACAGAGAGGTGGATTCAACCATTAAAAAAACAACCTCAGGTTTAAAGGGACACTGAACTTAATTTTTTTCTTTCGTGATTCAGATAGAGCATGCAATTTTAAGAAACTTTCTAATTTACTCCTATTATCAAAAAAATTCATTCGCTTGGTATCTTTATTTGAAAAGCAAAAATTTAAGTTTACAGGGAGTGCAGAATTATTAGGCAAATGAGTATTTTGACCACATCATCCTCTTTATGCATGTTGTCTTATTCCAAGCTGTATAGGCTCGAAAGCCTACTACCAATTAAGCATATTAGGTGATGTGCATCTCTGTAATGAGAAGGGGTGTGGTCTAATGACATCAACACCCTATATCAGGTGTGCATAATTATTAGGCAACTTCCTTTCCTTTGGCAAAATGGGTCAAAAGAAGGACTTGACAGGCTCGGAAAAGTCAAAAATAGTGAGATATCTTGCAGAGGGATGCAGCACTCTTAAAATTGCAAAGCTTCTGAAGCGTGATCATCGAACAATCAAGCGTTTCATTCAAAATAGTCAACAGGGTCGCAAGAAGCGTGTGGAAAAACCAAGGCACAAAATAACTGCCCATGAACTGAGAAAAGTCAAGCGTGCAGCTGCCAAGATGCCACTTGCCACCAGTTTGGCCATATTTCAGAGCTGCAACATCACTGGAGTGCCCAAAAGCACAAGGTGTGCAATACTCAGAGACATGGCCAAGGTAAGAAAGGCTGAAAGACGACCACCACTGAACAAGACACACAAGCTGAAACGTCAAGACTGGGCCAAGAAATATCTCAAGACTGATTTTTCTAAGGTTTTATGGACTGATGAAATGAGAGTGAGTCTTGATGGGCCAGATGGATGGGCCCGTGGCTGGATTGGTAAAGGGCAGAGAGCTCCAGTCCGACTCAGACGCCAGCAAGGTGGAGGTGGAGTACTGGTTTGGGCTGGTATCATCAAAGATGAGCTTGTGGGGCCTTTTCGGGTTGAGGATGGAGTCAAGCTCAACTCCCAGTCCTACTGCCAGTTTCTGGAAGACACCTTCTTCAAGCAGTGGTACAGGAAGAAGTCTGCATCCTTCAAGAAAAACATGATTTTCATGCAGGACAATGCTCCATCACACGCGTCCAAGTACTCCACAGCGTGGCTGGCAAGAAAGGGTATAAAAGAAGAAAATCTAATGACATGGCCTTCTTGTTCACCTGATCTGAACCCCATTGAGAACCTGTGGTCCATCATCAAATGTGAGATTTACAAGGAGGGAAAACAGTACACCTCTCTGAACAGTGTCTGGGAGGCTGTGGTTGCTGCTGCACGCAATGTTGATGGTGAACAGATCAAAACACTGACAGAATCCATGGATGGCAGGCTTTTGAGTGTCCTTGCAAAGAAAGGTGGCTATATTGGTCACTGATTTGTTTTTGTTTTGTTTTTGAATGTCAGAAATGTATATTTGTGAATGTTGAGATGTTATATTGGTTTCACTGGTAAAAATAAATAATTGAAATGGGTATATATTTGTTTTTTGTTAAGTTACCTAATAATTATGCACAGTAATAGTCACCTGCACACACAGATATCCCCCTAAAATAGCTATAACTAAAAACAAACTAAAAACTACTTCCAAAACTATTCAGCTTTGATATTAATGAGTTTTTTGGGTTCATTGAGAACATGGTTGTTGTTCAATAATAAAATTAATCCTCAAAAATACAACTTGCCTAATAATTCTGCACTCCCTGTAGATGCCGGCCCATTTTTTTGGACAACCAGGGTTCTCCTTGCTGATTGGACAGCACCAATAAACAAGTGCTGTCCAGGGACCAAGGGCTCCATGTACTAAGCAGTCAGCGAGCTACCCGCAACAAATGTCGCATCAAAACTCGCAAACTGATATGTACAAAGTCGTCAACTATGTTCAAACTCGCATCTTTAAAATTGCGAGCGTACTTATCCGCCAAACCTCGCTACCTCTCCATTTTTCACTGTAATTACACACATTTGACCACCAACTCGCCAAAAACGAATGTACTAAAAAATCTATTTGTCCACTCGCGACAATTTCCGCTCCCACCTCGTTATTTTTGCCTCGCCACCTTTTAGGTGGCGGGCAAGGTACAAAACAATAGGAAAGTCACTCTAGACGCCAGTCTAGACATATATAAAAGGCAGTAATATCAGCATTGTACTTACATTGTTCATTTCGGCAGCTATGGAGACACTTCTGTATTTGTTTATTCTCCGTGTGATGCAAATGCGGTCTAGAAGACAGAATACTGCAAATGTTTCAGATCCAGATGAAGCCATATCCAATTTGTAAATAAATATTACAAATATAACGCTCTGTAATCACTCTTCAAAAAATTTTGAACAATAATAAAGTTGTTTAGAAAAGTTGAACTTTTATAGGAGCAAAATTCTATTCCCGCGACTACCATGACGTTCGTGACACCTTGCATGTCACGTGTTAACAATTGGCCAGACAATTCAACTGAAAGTTAAGTACATCAGCTTAGTCGCGGCGAGCGAGGCGCCAAATTTATCAATATTCCGCCACTGCTCGCGGCGGGCTAGACGTGTCTATTTATTGGGGGGTTATTAGTACATAGCGACAGCGGACACCATTTTGCCCGCGGCGAGTAACGGCGAGCTTATCCGCGTCTATAATGACGGATGAATTGATGGCTTAGTACATGGAGCCCTAAATGGCTGTCTCATTAACTTTAGATTCCTTCTTTTTCAAATAAAGATAGCAAGAGAACGAAGAAAAATTGATAATAGGAGTAAATTAGAAAGTTGCTTAAAATTGCATGCTCTATCTGAATCACAAAATAAAAAATTTGGGTTCAGTGTCCCTTTAAATAAGCCACAACTAAACATAGGAGTATCTTGATAAAGCCCTGCAAAGGGTGAAACGTGTAGAACATACTCCAGAATTCAGGGGTATTTTTCCTCTGAAGTACCACTGTTTTGACAACGTCTGGATATCCCTGTGAATCTTCAATTAGAAGATAAAGCTCACCACCTGTAACTACCATCTGGGGTAGTGCACGTTGGACAAGAGCCTCTGCTCAGGCTCAAAAGTAAATACAACCAAAAAAGAGATGTCCACAGCACTATAAGTGATTATCTGTTTATTGCAGCATACAAGACCAGTAAATGTGCGACGTTTCGGGCTCAAATGCCCTTAATCATGCAATCTTCAGGGAGTACTCAGAAGATAGATACAAAGAAGATAGAGTTCATTACGGAGGAAAAGGAAATATTGCTGCACTTGATATTCATCAGCTAATATAGTGCTTTTATATCACAAGTGGATATAATTGCTACTTTTTTGTGTTTCTGTTACACGGAGCAAGGTCTGTTTGTCATGTGGAGCTGTCAACCTATCCTGCATCGATCACGTGGGTCTATGAACCAATCCTGAGTTTGAAATCATGGAGGAGGAAGCCGGCATAGGTTCTGGCAAACACTGACCAAGAGCAACGTCCAAAACTGCTCTTATCTTTAATTAATAGCAAATGGCAACCAGCGTTTCTATTAGAGCACCATCAATGCTGGGATATATTATCATCAGAAGGCCCTACAGTAAGGTACCTTACTTTTATAGTTCCATCAGTTTCCTGTATACATCTTTTAATTGTCTATAATAGGGTGACAACTCTATAATATTTGGATTAAGGAAAATAAAATACTGTTTTAGATTTTTAACAGTTTTATTCCATTCCTATATTGTGCAATACATTTTTTACGTACCAAGGTTGTTAAAAACATTCGGCTAGATTACGAGTTTTGCGTTAGGCTTAAAAAGCAGCGTTGGCCGGTCCTAACGCTGCTTTTTAACGTCCGCTGGTATTACGAGTATTGTAGGTACAGGTGTACCGCTCACTTTTTTGGCCAGACTTGGAAATGCCGCAAATCCACTTACGTAAATTGCGTATCCTATTTTTTCAATGGGACTTGCATAGCGCCGGTATTACAAGTCTGACAAAAAGTGAGCGGTAGACCCTCTCCTGTCAAGACTGGTACCGCATTTTAAAGTCAGTAGTTAAGAGTTTTATGATACAACGCCGTTCCATAAAACTCTTAACTAAAGTGCTAGAAAAGTACACTAACACCCATAAACTACCTATTAACCCCTAAACTGAGGCCCTCCCGCATCGCAAACACTAAAATTAAATATTTAACCCCTAATCTGCCGAACCGGACATCGCCGCCAGTATAATAAATATATTAACCCCTAAACCGCCGCACTCCAGCCTCGCAAACATTAGTTAAATATTATTTACCCCTAATCTGCCGTCCCTAACATCGCGGACACCTACCTACATTTATTAACCCATAAACTGCCGCCCCCAACGCCGCCACTATATTAAAGTTATTAACCCCTAAATCTAAGTCTAACCCTAACCCCCCCTAACTTAAATATAATTTAAATAAATATAAATAAAATTCCTATAATTAGCTAAATTATTCCTATTTAAAACAAAATACTTACCTATAAAATAAACCCTAAGCTAGCTACAATATAACTAATAGTTACATTGTATCTAGCTTAGGGTTTATTTTTATTTTACAGGCAAGTTTGTATTTATTTTAACTAGGTACAATAGTTATTAAATAGTTATTAACTATTTAATAACTACCTAGATAAAATAAATATAAAAGTACCTGTAAAATAAAACCTAATCTAAGTTACAATTACACCTAACACTACACTATAATTAAATTAATTCCCTAAATTAAATACAATTAAATAAAATTAGCTAAAGTACAAAAAACAAACAAACACTAAATTACAGAAAAGAATAAACAAATGACAAGATTTTTAAACTAATTACACCTAATCTAATCCCCCTAACAAAATAAAAAATAAATAAATAAAAAAAAAAAGCCCTACCCTACACTAAATTACTAATAGCCCTTAAAAGGGCCTTTTGTGGGACATTGCCCCAAAGTAATCAGCTCTTTTACCTGTAAAAAAAATTACAAATCCCCCCCAACATTACAACCCACCACCCACACAACCAACCCTACTCTAAAACCCACCCAATACCCCCTTAAAAAAAACCTAACCCCTTGAAGATCACCTTACAGGGAGAAGTCTTCATCCAACCAGGGCGAAGTCCTCAACGAAGCCGGGAGAAGTGACGTAATTCAAGATGGTGTCCCTTCAATTCTGATTGGCTGATAGAATTCTATCAGCCAAACGGAATTAGGGTATAAAAAATCCTATTGGCTGATGCAATCAGCCAATAGGATTGAAGTTCAATCCTATTGGCTGATGCAATAAGCCAATAGGATTGATCTTGCATTCTATTGGCTGATTGGATCAGCCAATAGGATTGAACTTCAATCCTATTGGCTGACTGCATCAGCCAATAGGATTTTTTCTACCTTAATTCCGATTGGCTGATAGAATTCTATCAGCCAATCACAATTGAAGGGACGCCATCTTGGATGATGTCACTTAAAGGTACCTTGATTCTGTGTTAGCTGTCGGATGAAGAGGATGCTCTGCGTCGGATGTCTTGAAGATGGACCCGCGCCGGATGGATGAAGATAGAAGATGCCGTCTGGATGAAGACTTCTGCCCGTCTTGAGGACCACTTCGTCCGGCTTGGATGAAGACTTCGGCCTGGTTGGATGAAGACTTCTCCTGGTAAGGTGATCTTCAAGGGGTTAGTGTTAGGTTTTTTAAGGGGGTATTGGGTGGGTTTTAGAGTAGGGTTGGTTGAGTGGGTGGTGGGTTTTAATGTTGGGGGGGAATTTGTAATTTTTTTTACAGGTAAAAGAGCTGATTAGTCTTTTTTTGCCCAGCAAAAGGCCCTTTTACGGGCTATTTGTAATTTAGCGTAGGGTAGGGCTTTTTTTATTTTGGGGTGGTCCTTTTTATTGTGTTAGGGTGATTAGATTGGGTGTAATTAGTTTAAAAATCTTGTAATTTGTTTATTATTTTCTGTAATTTAGTGTTTGTTTGTTTGTTTTTGTACTTTAGCTAATTTTATTTAATTGTATTTAATTTTATTTAATTGTATTTAATTTAGGAAATTAATTTAATTATAGTGTAGTGTTAGGTGTTAGTGTAACTTAGGTTAGGTTTTATTTTACAGGTCAATTTGTATTTATTTTAGCTAGGTAGTTAGTAAATAGTTAATAACTATTTAATAACTATTGTACCTAGTTAAAATAAATACAAAGTTGCCTGTAAAATAAAAATAAACCCAAAGCTAGATACAATGTAACTATTAGTTATATTGTAGCTAGCTTAGGGTTTATTTTATAGGTAAGTATTTAGTTTTAAATAGGAATTATTTAGGTAATAATAGTAATTTTATTTAGATTATTTTAAATTATATTTAAGTTAGGGGGTGTTAGGGTTAGACTTAGGTTTAGAGGTTAATACATTTAATATAGTGGCGGCAACGTTGGGGGCGGCAGATTAGGGGTTAATAACTGTAGGTAGGTGGCAGCGACATTGGGGGCAGCAGATTAGAGGTTAATAAATATTAAGTAGGTGTCAGCGATGTTGGGGGCAGCAGATTAGGGGTTCATAACTATAAAGTAGGTGGCGGCGGTGTCCGGAGCGGCAGATTAGGGGATAATAATATAATGTAGGTGTCGGCGATGTGGGGGGCGGCAGATTACACCAGCTCGCCGCTAACGTAAGCAGCGCTGGTATTGGAGTGCGGTAATGAGCAAAATTTTGCTCAATGCTCACTTCTTGTCTGGTTTGTAAAAACCCGTAATACCAGCGCTGTCTGTAAGTGAGCGGTGAACATCAACTGCTCGTTAGCACCGCACAGCCTCTAACGCAAAACTCGTAATCTAGGTGATTGTTTTTTAATACTGTTGATACACATGTCGTGCATACCTAAGTAGGTGTGTTAATTCCCTACATCACTTCCATAGAATTTAGTTTACTAGCGCTAGCTCATCTAGTTTTTTTATTCAGATCCCCGATTTTTCTACACAGTAGGAGTGGATACCTAGAGCTTGGCAAGAGGTTTTAGAGTTTAAGCACACCAAAGACTGAAAATTCTTTAACACATATCTATAGACAGTATAAAAACTGTCAAAGGGAGGGGGGGGGGGGGGAATAAGCAGGTGATACATACCTATACTATAGAATAAAAATTGCAAAAGTAAAAAAAAAAAATTGCTTGTATAGTATTCTAATCTATACGCACAAAATTCCATGCAGGTTTTGCTTCTAATTTGCTTGTAGAATTCAGACATTTCTTCTATACAAACAAACACACACTGTAGAGCAATCCCCAGAATTTGCCAATATCTATATTACATCTCCTGTCTAACCTTAGGACTCTGATATACAATTTATGACCAACATGCTTATCAGCAGGAATCTGAGAATTGTTTTGTTATAGGGCCACTCAATGTTCAAATTAATGTGATATAATGCTGCACTATGTGCAGAATTATGTAACATTAACCTAAGGAATCAATCGGTCGTCCCATTGAACTACATGTAGCGCACCCCTGCGCTGGGTAAAGCAGCCAACAGCTTTACCCAGTGTGGGAGCACACTACATGTAGTTCAACAGCACGACCTAGGGCGCAATCAAATATACGTCGCAGGTTTCGGCGCAAGCATGGGAACCTGGGCTGTCCGTAATTTCACCTCGCAAATCGGGGTATTACATATACTGCGCCGTTAGATGCTAAACTGGCATAAGTAGGACAAACTGGCGATTTTCAGAAATGTGCGCAAATACACATTTTAGTAGTCGCAAGTAACTTACGCAAGTATTTTGTACACGGAAAGTCTCAATAAAGAGTAGTTTTATGCAAATTAGGCTAACACTTGAAAAATTAACTGCGACTTCGTATAAAAATGCGACACGTAATTACGCTATTCAAAATTCATATATAAACCCATGCGCAGCCGCCATTTTCCAGGACTTCCAGGGGCTCGTGACTCAGGGGCTGCAACCACAGCACATCATGCTGGTGAGTAACATCCCACACACCAGTATTATATGTATTTGAGATATAACATCCTTTAATATCACACATTCATGTACACAATGAGGAGCATGGTATTTGGCCTACTAACAAAAACATCTACAATTATATTTGACATTAATGCTACTTAACACAATGCAATTCATGATATGAGGTGGAATAGTGCAATACTAACATGTCTCAGAGTAACACAGGCCACAAGCCACAGGTAGAGTTTTCAGTAAATGGACACTATAGCCTTCACAATACTTTTAGTTTAAGAAAGCAGGTTCTGTGCCTACATCAGGCTAAAGTAAATTGTGTGACCATAGTGTCACCTAAAGAACACATTTTTTCCATCATTGACATGTACACATAACTATTGTATGAAACACATACCTGTATACTGCACATATTCAAATCCCTCATAGCACAAATCACAATGTGCACATGCATGTTATAGAGTTTGACATGAGAATCAGTAGAGGCCCTAGCATGTATCAATGTACATTGTATGCCCACATGGACATATATCTGACTGTTCTAATCCCTCTCATCATTTGACTCCTCCACAGAACCTCCTGTCACGAGGATACAAACAGGCATGCCGCCACCACCACCACCAGTCACAGGCATGCCGCCACCACCACCACCAGTCTTCAGGCAACCACATGAACAGTATGCTCCCAGGCATGAGCAGGGTTGGATTGCTTCAGTTGAGGACCCGGTAGTGATGCCACCACCATTGCCATATGACCCCTGGCAAGATTCCTGGCCAGAGGAATATTCTTCTTTTGGCTTTGAGGGGGAGCCAAGACAGCCACAAATGGTCCATGTATTTACCCCCCCAACACAATCTCAGGGCAGTCAGTCTGTGGGTAAATCCATATGTCACAAGAAGTGTCAACTGGACAGGCTGAGTGGTCATCAGTGGGACTATCAATCAACCCTGAGAGTTCCACCATCCTCATTACTTGGGCGAGCTCCACCATCCTCATCACTTGGGCGAGCTCCACCATCTGCTGATGAAAATATAGCTGAAAGTACTCAAGCACCAGCAGATGCAGCTGAACCTGCCCCACCAGAAACAGCAGATGCAGCTAAACCTGCCCCACCAGAAACAGCAGATGCAGCTGAACCTGCCCCCACCAGAAACAGCAGATGCAGCTGAACCTGCCGCACCAGAAACAGCAGATGCACCTAGAAGCCCTGCTGCTCAAGAGCCTGTGGATGCATTGTATTCTCCCCTGGGTGAGGAATACATTGCACTCCAGAGGAGGCTCATAACAAGCTCCGAGAGCAGACAAAGAGGCCAAGAGAGGTTCTTCAGGAGCCAAGAGAGGTTGTTCAGGAGCCAAGAGAGGTTACACAAACGTAGCATAGAGCTGCAGAGGGACATGGCAGCATCATTAAGTTGAAGTGTTCAAAACCAGTCACAGATGATGCGAATTCTGTCTGATATGCAGATGCAGATGGACAATAGATGGCGAGAACAAAATCAACTCTTGAGTGTGTTGGTTGAGCACTTTACACACCAGCAGGACACTGCCTCCAGCCTATCATCTGTGGCCAGCATACCAGCAGAAACATCAGAATCTTCTCAAACCAGGAGAACAAGGCAATCCACTACAGCCACCTCAGCTCCCTCATCCAAGAAGCCAAAAAATAAATAAATATTCTTATAGTTCACCATAAATCTTGTCCTCTGTTATTTACCATATAATTGTCATCCACATCCATGTGAGGTGTGTTTTAGTACACTAATATTGTTAAAATATATAATAAGACCTGTGTGGAAATGGCCAAAAAAGGTAATATTATCATGTTTATGACATATTCATGTTCTATAAACCACATCACATAGTTGTGTATGAAGGGTACATATAGTAATATTCACTTATAAGATGTAAATCAAGGTTTCTCACATCCAATATAAATTGACACATGGGTATATATATAAATAATAATGTATTTACAGAAGGTGTGAAGATAAGGTATAAACATCCATTTTCATTCTTCTTAATAATAGTCAATAAATCATAGTGACCTAAACATGAATTAAACAAATAAGACATTTTCAGTAATGATGGTGGTTAAGGGAAGGGGGGTGGGATGTAGTAGTTTCACTTACATGCAGTGGAAATCCGCAGTATGTTATTCTGCAAGACATGATATAAAGTGATGTTAAATTTCAGACTTTAAAGGGACAGTCAACACCAGACTTTTTGTTTGAAAAGATAGATAATCCCTTTATTACCCATTCCCCAGTTTTGCAAAACCAACACAGTTATAATAAGCTGTGGTTTCATTCTGTGTGCTGTGCCGTTTATGTTCTTAACGCAAGTATAAATAAAATGTTATTTTAATCGAATTTATGTCTCCCTGCCTATCATTATCTCTCCTGGACTGCGGAACTTGCTTACCAGTTATAATAATACACTTTTTATCTTTGTTATAACCTTGTATCTAAGCCTCTGCAGATTGCCCCCTTATTTCAGTTCTTTTGACAGACTTGCATTTTAGCCAATCATTGCTTACCCATAGGTAACTTCATGTGCGTGAGCTCAATGTTATCTATTTGACCCACATGAACTAACGCCCTCTAGTGGTGAAAAACTGTCAAAATGCATTCACATAAGAGACGGCCTTCAAGGTCTAAGAAATTAGCACATGAGCCTACCTAGGTTTAGCTTTCAACTAAGAATACCAAGTGAAGAAAGCAAAATTAGTGATAAAAGTAAATTGGAAAGTTACATTACATGTCCTATTTGAATTGTGAAATTTATTTTGGACATGACTGTCCCTTTAAGACTGTTGCAATGAAAAATATATTAATGTACAAGCAAAAATGCATAATGTATTTGTATATAACTTTTAGAATTAAAAGATTTAGAATCCTACTTAGTATCTTATGTTCTTCAGCCCCCCTTCATATCCTATTTTGGCTGGGCTATGACATAGAGAGCAGTCTCACCCACTCTCTAGTACATAGGCTTCCTAAAGGCTTTCAAAGAGCTGAACTTCAAGAGTATCATATGACACACACTAACTGGATGTTAATTGGAGGTGTCATAAAAAGAAAAAGAGTTTGTCCCAGTGGGCCAGCATAACATTGTAATGGAAGCATTACTATAGGCACGGATTTAACCCTTTTCATGGATAGATTAAAAATATATATAAACTTTTTAACGGAAAAGATATGGCATTTGATTAGCTAACGTTCACCATCACTTTAAATCAACTCTAGGATGTTTTTATACTTAAAAATAAGTGTAATTGTAAAGTGGTTAAGAAACAGTAAATAATCTCTTGACCTTTCAAGTCGTCAAGTTCCGGCCCATCAACAATACCCACCACCTCAACCTTTCCATTCTTAACACCTTTATAAATAACACCACCAGACTTCTTTCTTAGGTATAAATTGGCCACAGCTCCTTTATTAACTAAATAACCTTTTAAAACATTTGAATAACTTTATAAATAACAGTGCAATTAACGTCCTTTAATAAATGTCCACATCCTTTTAACCATTCCATCAAGAGGTGCTAGTTCAACCTATTTTTTAAAATGGCCGTCAGTTCACTGGACACAACCTTACATTTGATTGAGTCCATTAATAGTGACTAACACCTGTCTCTAAGGAACCCCTTATCCCTATGGACCCCCCACTTGCACAGCCCCGCCAGCCAGCTGCGACAAAACAAAACATCAAAGAACATAGACAGACAAAAGGGTGGGCAGGAGGGAGATGCTGTCACACAATAATTTTACTAAGTGACCTGCTACTTTTCCGCTCAGCCCCTTAAGTACTGTCTCTTTATACCCCACCCCATTCTCCTGATCCACCAGTACGTAGGCCTCTTCCTCCTGCTACTCCCTGCACGCCTCCAGGAGCCTCCTTGACCTTCCCAGTTGTCAAGTTCCGGTCCATCATCAATACCAACCACCTTAACCTTTCCATCCTTCACACCTTTATAAATAATGACAACAGACTTCTTTCTTTGGTATAAATTGGCTGCAGCTCTTTTATTAAATAAATAACCTTTTAAAACATTTAAATAACTTTATAAATAACAGTGCAATTAACGTCACCAATTCCCGCATGTACCACTAGGATATCTGGATTAGAAATTGCCTACATTAATCCACAATTAAGGACCCCAAACCATTTCACCTCCCACTCAGATTTGAGAAACCCCAACTGCAAGCCATCCGCCTCCTCTGGCCCAATAAATGAAAGAATTCCCAACCAACCATAGCCGTTTCAAAAATACAATACAAAAACAGATAAGAAATTAACTAACCTTTACACAATCAAATCAGGGTGAATGTACAATTGAAATCGCTAAGACCCCCACCTGCCAATGTTCTTAACCACACATTCACATTCGAACCCATAGCTGCTGCCTCAGTAGTGGCCCAATCCGGAAAGAATGGGACCCAAACTTCCGAAAGGGTAAACCCAACCTCTCAAGCGCTCTAACCAACACAGCCCGAAACTGAAACTGAGATAGTGAGCGACCATCTCGATGTATCAACAAAGAGCCCCCAACTTGGGGACGTAAGCACAAAATTTGACCTAAACAGTTCCAGGGACAACCCTCCAAACCACTCATGAAAAGCACCACCATCTTGACTTTACCGGTCTGATCGGTTTTACTGCATCTCAAAAAGATTTCCACCCTAGACTCAGACAGTGACACATCCGACAACGCCAAACCACCAGAGGTCTGCCTACTCCCACTGACCAACTACAAAATGCGAAATGCCCTGAAAAAGGCCAAAACAATAGCCAACCGAACAGACACAGATCAAAATCAGACAAACAAATACCCAAGAAAACTACTGGACAAATCTTAACCAACAATGAAAAAGTAATAGGCTGCCTACAATCGGCAGCGCTACACCCCCTTTCTTTTTAAACCCTTCAACACTTGCTGCACACAAAAACCTTTAGTAACATCACATAACCCAAGTAACTTGAATCGAAAAGCCAGGGCCGCCATCCTCCGATCCATAGCAGTGGAGGACAATCCCACACACACCTCCAGGACCACATCTACTCCATCAAAGAGCCAGTAAGGTCATCTGTACCCTCACAAACCCCATTGTTTTTCAACCACTAACTCCCAATCAGACCAAACCCTAGCATAAGCCGCCCAAGTACCTGGAGCCAATGAAGCCTTCCCCAGTCCAGCCAATCCTCCGTTCCAAGCTTCCACAGGTAAGTGGGACAGGGACGACCCTCCTCGTCTGCCTGCGGCACCAGCTCTCGAAGCTGCTGCCACTGGAAATGAGACAAGGCATCTGCTATTGAGTTACTCATGCTTAGAATATGTTTAGCCCTAATAAACACATTCATCCTCAAGCATTTTAAGACCAACAACCTCAACAATCGCAACACAAACAGCAAATCATGATGGTAAAAAACCCACCGACCGGTCGCAGGCTACCCATTCACAGAACTTGCTGAAACACTCAAAGAGTGAGCATGAAAAAGAGCACCCCATTAGAAAACAAAGATCCACGTAGTATGAACCCTAAACATAGCAACCCAATAAATGATGCAATGTAGGGTGAACCAGCAGCAACTGGAAAGCAGCCTCTATATTGATCTTTGCCATCAATGCAGACTCTGAAACTTTCCCAGTTCCCACTCCCTCAGGCCATTGCCGCACCGACTTCAAATTACCCCGGAAACACCCACTCCCCCCTTGAGAATGGATCACAAAGCCAAACTGGAACCCGTGCAATAACAATGCTGCCTTCACCCAATAACCCCTCCTCCTAGCATACCTGACGAGCCAAATCTCCATCACGTTTACCCTCACCGGGTTTGCCCCCTTTGTCAGGTGTGTCGATACCTCCCATTTGCTTGCCCTTTCGGAAGCACTTGACATAGGTATGGGAGCTTCCACACCCTGAATACTCATGGCGAAATTTGCACAAAGCCCCCCACTTACAGAACTTCTCATTGAAGGCGAAACAAAAACCCTTTCAGACCAACGCCGACGACCCTCTTGCGATTGGCCGCCGACCCCTGACCAAAAGGGCTGCATGGCCCTCTGAGGAGTCATGATCTTAAGCCACAGCCCTATAGGTTTAGTGACAAATGCTGTCTAAACTGTTCATCATAGGCCCGCCAAGCCATTACCCCATATGTCCTCTGGACAGCCGCTATTTCATCAAGATAGCAAAAAAGTGCCACACCCGCTCAGGAAACCTCCCCGCTAATACTATAAATAACAAACACCTGGAACCAGTTGGTGAAGGTTTTGGGTAACTTTCTATAGCGCTTTTTACGCTCCTCCTCCTCTTTTTTTTTAACTATCTTTTTTGGAATCCTCTGGGATCTCAAATGAATGATCCAGAGGCAATAGGCAGAACAACTCAACAAACTGCCTCTTGCATATCTTGTCCCTCACTTCAGCCGTTAGCTGCATACCCAACAGGTCAATAGAGCACAGACAGGACCGCGACATGGCGGTGTCAGCCACCCCTTGAGTTCTGACCCCCCGTCCACCTTACTATCACTACTCGATGTAGCCCCAACACTGCCAGCCCCCTGTGAGCCCGCAAGTACACCAGGTTCCTTGCTGCCAGCAGGTGTTTCACCAATAACAGCAACCCCTCCCAGTACAGGGCTACCTGACGTCCAGACAGAAGGGAGCCATACCCTCCCCACTGAGGCAGGAGCTGACTCCCCGGCACCTTCCAGTTTTGCTAACAACTTCCGCAGTCCCGCTACTAACTTCCCAGACACAGACTCATTCCCAGACAAGCACAAGCACACCCCAGTGCAGACATGCTTCCCCCAAGATTCCTTAAACCCCTCTCACCTGTCCAGTTGTCTGCTGCCTGTCGATCACCACTCATGAAGTCATCTGCTGTCCTCACCGCTGTTGACTGGAGCCCGCTCCTGTGCGGCTCTATAGTCCCTCGACTTCCATCGGACATCCTGGCAGCCTCATCCCTTCCTGCCATCCTTGGCTGATCCGGCTGCAGCAAAACGAGTCTGAAAGATCGGGACACATTAACCCATATCCAGGGGAAGAAATACTCTCCTTCCCGTCTCCCCCTAATCAGAATGGAACCCCAAGGTGTAGCGCCCCCTCTCTCCCTCTTGGAAGCTGCTACTCCAGTACCCCTAGACCAGGCAACCTCAGACCCAGTCCTCCTACATGACCTTCCTCTCACTGCCCGTGCATAGTCCCCAGGCTTCCCGGCTGTCTATCACACCCCCTTTGTGGTGGCCGTAGATGACCTTGCCCCACTATATCTACGATCCATCTCCTAGTAATCCCGGGCCATACCAACCTGCCTTATCTGGTTAGTAGAAGCAGGGCTGACCTCATAGGGTATGTTGTCATCAGGTTCTAGCTCCGTCCAAGAACCATGCAGGCCCGAAAGAGTCCACTTCCAGGCCGTCTCCATCTGTCACTGTGGACAGGCCAGGACACTCCTCTGGCCGTACTCGTGATTCCCTCATCTCTGCAAAAGACAAACTTGCATGTGAGATACACCCCATTCCTCCTCTCGCCACCATGGAAAGGCCAGAACCCCCAGCTACACCTTCAAAGCTGCCAGTTGTGTTTGCCATGTGCTGCTGGCAGCCATTTTACTCACCTCTCTTCCTGACTATGGTGCATTGTAAAGGATGCTGCTCATTTCCTGCACTTCCTTTTATGGCCAGAGTGGTGTGCATCATCCGTGTGAGACAGGATGCAGTCTCAGAATTGTTATGTCATCACTTATTATTTAAAGGGCCTCTGTTCAGTATGCTTTGCCTTTGCGTTGTCTCAGACCTGTTTGTGAGAATTCCTGTGTATTACCTGGCTGCCTGACGTCCTTCCTGGTTCCTGATCCATGGCTTGTTCCTGACTCTGCTATTTTCCTTGTTCCTGATTCCGGCTCGTCTGACTATTCACTTTGGCTCCTGACTCGGCTCGTCTGACTACCAGCTCTGCTTTTGACTCCTGGCTTGTTATTTGACTTGACTTGTGGACTTTTTTAATTATTTTTTGCTATTAATAAAGGTGTGATTATTTTTGCACTTCTCGTCCCAGTCTGATTCCTGGCACCCTGACAAAAGCTCACTATCCTACCACGGGAAGGGGCTCTACCAATAACCTATCAGCAGAAAGGCCCACTGCCCCCAAATGGCCTTGAAGTTTAATCCCAGGAGCCACTTCTCCCTCAACAGCAGCCGCCCCCTCATCACATTATAATTACCCTCCCCAACCTGATACTCCACCCTATCATGCTCCCCTTCACTACCACATACTCTGGCCCACCCGGGCCATGCACCAACACCCCGCTCCTGGTCACCCCACCGCCAGGCCCACGTGACCCTCCGCGATTGCCGGAACTACCGTTCTGCCACCTCTCCTCCCAGCACTCATGCTGCGCCTCCTCTGTCCTCCAGCATGGCTCACCACCTCCAGACTCTAACAGAAGGCCTAAAAACATCTCACTACTGCCGGCTCCACTGCAGGATCTGTCCACTTTTTCTGCAGAATGGAACATATCCTGTCCTCCAGCCAGATAGGTCCTCTGTGCTCCGCAGCCTCCCTGATCCTCAAAAGCAGCTCATCCATGGAAGTCATGCTTCAGAGCTGAGCGGAAAAAGCATGCAGGTCACACAATATTTTTTACTAAGTGACCTGCTACTTTTCCCGCTCAGCCCCTTAAGTACTGCCTCTTTATACCCCACCCCTTTCTCCTAATCCACCAGTCCCTGTGCCTCTTCCTCACTAGGTCAAAGTTCCCTTCCTGCTATGCCTTGCACGCCTCCAGGAGCCTAGTAGTTAAATGAAACCAGTCCCATAATTTTTTCTTCTCTAATTTTCTTGTGATACTATGAGTCTTTACTTGTGAGTTACTAACCTTGTGCCAATTGGAGTTTATAAAAACTTCCCAGGACCATTCCATTCACATTTTTTTAATGGTAGCATGAACTGAAGCTTTGCTGCAGTTTAAAGTATTTGTATTTTCTACAGTTACTTACTTACTATGGTGTACTCCTGCTACAAATGTCGGTTCCATTTCTCTTGATCTTTCTCAGATTGCCTGCGTCTATATAGGTCAAGATGTGCAGGCCCCACTACTTGAGTATTCTTTGGTTAAATCACATGGATCTAATGGAGTATATCCAGGCAGTCTCTTCAAATAGGAGGCAGGATATATTTTATATTAATACCGTCACATAGGCTATAAAAGTGGAAATATGTGCTATGCAAATGAAAGGAATTTTTTGTTTTTTGTTTGTACAATAAATACTAATTCACTTAGATCATCTGTGGGGCAAACATTTGTGGACTTTTTTTGTGGACTTTTTTTTATTGAGGTATTCATAATGAAACATACATACATTAGAAACAAATGTTCATCAACATATACATATGCAGTGTGCCTTGCATGAAATACAGTAACAAAAATATAGTTTCGAAAAATATTGAAAATCCTACTTGTTTTACTAAATAACCTCTTGTTTTGAGCTAAAGTAGAGATGAAAAGAAATCTCTCTGTAATAAATTTAGTGGCCGCTTTTGGGCCAATATGGGATTGACAGATGACCAGGGATAGGAACAGACAAAGGCTGTGGCGGACATTTTCCAAAGTACAGACCTTAGTGAAGGACACCATGGTACATTTGAAATTAAAAACATTATTTTATGGTGCTTGGTGTTATTATACTGATGCAGATACCACTGATCCTATAACCAGTGCTCCTCTGGCTATACCCATGAGCCAGTGTCACTATTGTTCCTTTGTATAGTGCTTGGTGTTATTATATTGATGCAGATACCACTGATCCTATAACTAGACCTCCTCTGGCTATACCCATGTGCCAGTGTCACTACTGTGTCATTATATAGCGCTGGGTGTTATTATACTGATGCAGATACCACTGATCCTATAACCAACCCTCCTCTGGCTATACCCATGTGCCAGTATAACTACTATGTCATTATATAGTGCTAGTGTGTTATTATACAGATGCAGATAAAGGGGAATCAGTTGATGTGATATACTTAGATTTTGCAAAGGCATTTGATACAGTGCCACATGAGAGATTAATGCACAAAATTAAGGGACTGGGAATAGCTGAAAATGTTAGCTCATGGATAAATAACTGGATGAAAGATAGGGAGCAACGAGTAGTAGTAAATGGATCATACTCAGATTAGACAAAGGTAATCAGTGGCGTCCCCCAGGGATCAGTACTGGGCCCTGTTCTTTTTAATATTTTTATAAATGACTTGGAGCAAGGATTAAATAGCAACATCTCTATTTTTGCAGATGATACTAAGTTAAGTAAGGTCATTAGGTCAGAGCAGGACGAACTCTCTTTACAAAGGGATTTGCTAAAATTAGAACTATGGGCAAGTGAATGGAAAATGAGATTTAATATGGAAAAATGCAAGGTTCTACATTTTGGAAGTAAAAATAAGCAGGCTACATATTTTTTAAATGGGACAAGACTTAGCCAAACACAGGAGGAAAGGGATTTGGGAGTAGTAATAGATAACAAGCTAAAGATGAGTGCACAATGCAGGGCAGCGGCTTCAAAGGCTAATAAGATACTAGCATGTATTAAAAGAGGCATTGATTCAAGGGAGGAAAGCACAATTCTGTCATTATATAAAGCCCTGGTAAGACCTCACCTTGAGTTTGGAGTGCAGTTCTGGGGACCGATTGCTAAAAAAGATATTGCAGAACTAGAAAAAGTTCAGAGAAGGGCCACAAAGCTAATAAGGGGACTGGAGAAATTAACCTATGAGGAGAGGCTAGCCAAACTGGGTCTGTTCTCTTTAGAAAAAAGGCGCTTGAGAGGTGACATGATTACTTTATACAGGGAGTGCAGAATTATTAGGCAAGTTGTATTTTTGAGGATTAATTTTATTATTTAACAACAACCATGTTCTCAATGAACCCAAAAAACTCATTAATATCAAAGCTGAATAGTTTTGGAAGTAGTTTTTAGTTTGTTTTTAGTTATAGCTATTTTAGGGGGATATCTGTGTGTGCAGGTGACTATTACTGTGCATAATTATTAGGCAACTTAACAAAAAACAAATATATACCCATTTCAATTATTTATTTTTACCAGTGAAACCAATATAACGGGGCCTAGTTATCAAGCCGTCAACCTCAAATACGCTGGAATTCCGCAGCGTATTTGTGGCGAGGCTGATTCGCCTTAGTTATCAAAGGCTCGAGACCGGCAAAAGTAGAATTTTGTGACGTAAACTTCGATCCGCCGGACTCAGTCCGACACAGATCGATTCTTACGTCACTCCAGATGTTCCGCACACAAGTGCGGCACATTCTCACTACTTTTGCTAGCTATCAAAAAACTAGCAGGTACGCTCGGCACTTTTACGGCCCAGCGTACCTGGTTTTCAATCCGCCACCCCTGGAGGCGGCGGATCCCATAGGAATCAATGGGAGTCTGACCATAGCGAAAGTACAAGTTCGCTGCTGACAGACATCCCATTGATTTCTATGGGAGCTGTCTGCACCTAACACCCTAACATGTACCCCGAGTCTAAACACCACTAATCTGACCCCCCTACACCGCCGCACCTAAATAAATTTATTACCCCCTAAACCGCCGCTCCCGGAGCCCACCGCAACTATAATAAATGTATTAACCCCTAAACCGCCGCTCCCTGAACCCGCCGCAACCTATATTAAATGTATTAACCCCTATCCTGCCCCCCCTACACCGTCGCCACCTATAATAAATTTATTAACCCCTAATCTGCCCCCCCCTACACCATCGCCACCTATAATAAATTTATTAACCCCTATCCTGCCCCCCACTACGCCGCCACCACTGTAATAAAATTATTAACCCCTAAACCTAAGTCTAACACTAACCCTAACGCCCCCCTAACTTAAATATTAATTAAATAAATCTAAATAAATTTACTCTTATTAACTAAATGAATCCTATTTAAAACTAAATACTTACATTTAAAATAAACCCTAACATAGCTACAATATAAATAATAATTATATTCTAGCTATCTTAGGATTTATTTTTATTTTACAGGTAACTTTCAATTTATTTTAACTAGGTACAATAGCTATTAAATAGTTATTAACTATTTAATAGCTTACCTAGCTAAAATAAAGAGAAATGTACCTGTGAAATAAATCCTAACCTAAGTTACAATTACACCTAACACTACACTATACTTTAATAAATTATTCCTATTTAAAAATAAATACTTACTGTAAAATAAACCCTAAGATAGCTACAATGTAATTAATAATTATATTATAGCTATCTTAGGATTTATATTTATTTTACAGGTAACTTTGTATTTATTTTAGCTAGTTAGAATAGTTATTAAATAGTTATTAACTATTTAATAACTACCTAGCTAAAAGAAATACAAAATTACCTGTAAAATAAATCCTAACTTAAGTTACAATTAAACCATCCTACACTATCATTAAATTAATTAAATAAACTACCTACAAATAACTACAATTAAATACAATTACATAAACTAACTAAAGTACAAAAAATAAAAAAAGCTAAGTTACAAAAAATAAAAAAATAAGTTACAAACATGTTAAAAATATTACAACAATTTTAAGCTACTTACACCTAATCTAAGCCCCCTAATAAAATAACAAACCCCCCCAAAATAAAAAAATGCCCTACCCTATTCTAAATTAAATAAATTTCAAAGCTCTTTTACCTTACCAGCCCTTAAAAGGGCCATTTGTGGGGGCATGCCCCAAAGAAAACAGCTCTTTTGCCTGTGAAAGAAAAATACAACCCCCCCCCCAACATTAAAACCCACCACCCACATACCCCTAATCTAACCCAAACCCCCCTTACAAAAACCTAACACTAATCCCCTGAAGATCATCCTACCTTGAGTCGTCTTCACTCAGCCGAGCCACCGATGGAACTGAAAAGGACATCCGGAGCGGAAGAAGTTAATCCTCCAAGCGGCGCTGAAGAAATCTTCCATCCGATGAAGTCATCATCCAGGCGGCGCTGAAGAAAAGTCTTCGATCCAGCCGATGTCATCTTCAAAGAGGCGCTGAAGAGGTCTTCTATCCGGGCGAAGTCATCTTCCAAGCCGGGTCTTGAATCTTCCTTCCGCCGACGCGGAACCAACTTCTTCACCGACGGACTACGACGAATGACGGCTCCTTTAAGGGACGTCATCCAAGATGGCGTCCCCTCAATTCCGATTAGCTGATAGGATTCTATCAGCCAATCGGAATTAAGGTAGGAAAAATCTGATTGGCTGATGGAATCAGCCAATCAGATTGAGCTCGCATTCTATTGGCTGTTCCGATCAGCCAATAGAATGCAAGCTCAATCTGATTGGCTGATTGGATCAGCCAATCGGATTGAACTTGAATCTGATTGGCTGATTCCATCAGCCAATCAGATTTTCCTACCTTAATTCCGATTGGCTGATAGAATCCTATCAGCCAATCGGAATTGAGGGGACGCCATCTTGGATGACGTCCCTTAAAGGAGCCGTCATTCGTCGTAGTCCGTCGGTGAAGAAGGTGGTTCCGTGTCGGTGGAAGGAAATTTTTAACATGTTTGTAACTTATTTTTTTATTTTTTGTAACTTAGCTTTTTTTTATTTTTTGTACTTTAGTTAGTTTATGTAATTGTATTTAATTGTAGCTATTTGTAGGTAGTTTATTTAATTAATTTAATGATAGTGTAGTATTAGGTTTAATTGTAACTTAAGTTAGGATTTATTTTACAGGTAATTTTTTATTTCTTTTAGCTAGGTAGTTATTAAATAGTTAATAACTATTTAATAACTATTCTAACTAGCTAAAATAAATACAAAGTTACCTGTAAAATAAATATAAATCCTAAGATAGCTATAATATAATTATTAATTATATTGTAGCTATCTTAGGGTTTATTTTACAGGTAAGTATTTATTTTTAAATAGGAATAATTTATTAAAGTATGGTGTAGTGTTAGGTGTAATTGTAACTTAGGTTAGCATTTATTTCACAGGTACATTTCTCTTTATTTTAGCTAGGTAAGCTATTAAATAGTTAATAACTATTTAATAGCTATTGTACCTAGTTAAAATAAATTGAAAGGTACCTGTAAAATAAAAATAAATCCTAAGATAGCTAGAATATAATTATTATTTATATTGTAGCTATATTAGGGTTTATTTTAAAGGTAAGTATTTAGTTTTAAATAGGATTCATTTAGTTAATAAGAGTAAATTTATTTAGATTTATTTAATTAATATTTAAGTTAGGGGGGCGTTAGGGTTAGGGTTAGACTTAGGTTTAGGGGTTAATAATTTTATTACAGTGGCGGCGGCGTAGTGGGGGGCAGGATAGGGGTTAATAAATTTATTATAGGTGGCGACGGTGTAGGGGGGGCAGGATAGGGGTTACTAGGTATAATGTAGGTGGCAGCGGTGTCCGGGAGCGGCGGTTTAGGGGTTAATACATTTATAAGAGTTGCGGCAGGGTCTAGGAGCGGCGGTTTAGGGGTTAGTTACTTTATTTAGTTGCGGGGGGCTCCGGGGGTGCCGGTATAGGGGGTAGAACAGTGTAGTTTAGTGTGAGTGCTTAGTGACAGGCTAGCAATAAAGCTGGGAAAAAGCCGAAGAGCAGCGAGATCGGATGAGTGATAACTGTCACAGTCCGCTGCTCATCGCCCCGCGGCTTTTTGACAGCTTTATTTGATAACTTAGGCATATTTTTTCAGGTCCGCGGTGGCGAAGGTAGGCGAGCTTAGGCGGGCGTATTGGGCCGGCGAAGCCAGAAAAGTAGACGGCTTGATAACTACCCCCCACAATCTCAACATTCACAAATATACATTTCTGACATTCAAAAACAAAACAAAAACAAATCAGTGACCAATATAGCCACCTTTCTTTGCAAGGACACTCAAAAGCCTGCCATCCATGGATTCTGTCAGTGTTTTGATCTGTTCACCATCAACATTGCGTGCAGCAGCAACCACAGCCTCCCAGACACTGTTCAGAGAGGTGTACTGTTTTCCCTCCTTGTAAATATCACATTTGATGATGGACCACAGGTTCTCAATGGGGTTCAGATCAGGTGAACAAGGAGGCCATGTCATTAGATTTTCTTCTTTTATACCCTTTCTTGCCAGCCACGCTGTGGAGTACTTGGACGCGTGTGATGGAGCATTGTCCTGCATGAAAATCATGTTTTTCTTGAAGGATGCAGACTTCTTCCTGTACCACTGCTTGAAGAAGGTGTCTTCCAGAAACTGGCAGTAGGACTGGGAGTTGAGCTTGACTCCATCCTCAACCCGAAAAGGCCCCACAAGCTCATCTTTGATGATACCAGCCCAAACCAGTACTCCACCTCCACCTTGCTGGCGTCTGAGTCGGACTGGAGCTCTCTGCCCTTTACCAATCCAGCCACGGGCCCATCCATCTGGCCCATCAAGACTCACTCTCATTTCATCAGTCCATAAAACCTTAGAAAAATCAGTCTTGAGATATTTCTTGGCCCAGTCTTGACGTTTCAGCTTGTGTGTCTTGTTCAGTGGTGGTCGTCTTTCAGCCTTTCTTACCTTGGCCATGTCTCTGAGTATTGCACACCTTGTGCTTTTGGGCACTCCAGTGATGTTGCAGCTCTGAAATATGGCCAAACTGGTGGAAAGTGGCATCTTGGCAGCTGCACGCTTGACTTTTCTCAGTTCATGGGCAGTTATTTTGCGCCTTGGTTTTTCCAAACGCTTCTTGTGACCCTGTTGACTATTTTGAATGAAACGCTTGATTGTTCGATGATCACGCTTCAGAAGCTTTGCAATTTTAAGAGTGCTGCATCCCTCTGCAAGATATCTCACTATTTTTGACTTTTCTGAGCCTGTCAAGTCCTTCTTTTGACCCATTTTGCAAAAGGAAAGGAAGTTGCCTAATAATTATGCACACCTGATATAGGGTGTTGATGTCATTAGACCACACCCCTTCTCATTACAGAGATGCACATCACCTAATATGCTTAATTGGTAGTAGGCTTTCGAGCCTATACAGCTTGGAGTAAGACAACATGCATAAAGAGGATGATGTGGTCAAAATACTAATTTGCCTAATAATTCTGCACTCCGTGTATAAATATATTCAAGGCCCATATACAGAGATGGCAGAAGCTCTGTTTATGCCAAGAAAATTGTTTCTGACAAGAGGTCATAATTTAAGGTTGGAGGAAAGGAGATTTAATCTCCTGCAACGGAAACGTTTTTTCACTGTAACAGCAATAAAATTGTGGAACTCATTACCAAAGGAGGTAGTGAATGCCAATACCATTGATACATTTAAAAATAGTCTGGATAAATGTCTGTATATAAACAAAATTCATGGATATGATTGCTAGTATTAAATGGGTCACATTTTAATGGGGTTATTTAAGCTTAACTGGAGCTTTTTGTAAGTATTTTAGATTTGTATAGGTTGAACTCAATGGACTTCAGTCTTTTTTCAACCTTATCTACTATGTTATGTTACTATGTTAGATACCACTGACCCTATAACCAGCCCTCCTCTGGCTATACCAATGAGCCAGTGTCACTTCTGTGTCATTATATAGTGCTGGGTGTTATTATACTGATGCAGATACCACTGATCCTATAACCAGCCCTCCTCTGGCTATACCCATGTGCCAGTGTCACTACTGTGTCATTATATAGTGCTCTGTGTTATTATACTGATGCAGATACCACTGATCCTATAACCAGCCCTCCTCTGGCTATAACCATGAGCCAGTGTCACTACTGTGTCATTATATAGTGCTGGGTGTTATTATACTGATGCAGGATACCACTGATCCTATAACCAACCCTTGTCTGGCTATACGCATGAGCCAGTGTCACTACTGTGTCATTATATAGTGCTGGGTGTTATTATACTGATGCAGATACCACTGATTCTATAACCAGTCGTCCTCTGGCTATACTCATGTGCCAGTGTCACTACTGTGTCATTATATAGTGCTTGGTGTTATTATACTGATGCAGATACCACTGAACCAGCCCTCCTCTGGGTATACCCATGTGCCAGTGTCACTAATGTGTCATTATATAGCGCTGGGTGTTATTATACAGATGCAGATACACATCCAGTATTTCACGCTTTATTTATTCCATAACTTATCACCCAATATTGCTAGCAGTCTCTTGACAAGCCACTAACTTTATTCACACTACATATTTATTTTTATTCCTATAATTTAATCAAAAAGAAAAGAAATACTAAGGTTGTGGCGGACACTGCAAGGGCTAGTCACGGACATCAGTGTCCGGACACCTTGCCTATCCCTGCAGATGACCATGAGGGAACTATAAACAATTGTAAAGGAAAGGGTCACTTTTGGGTCCAAAGTAGATAGATTAGGGAAAAGAAAATTGAAAATGTTAACGAACCAGGAGAAAACCTATTTTAATGGTCACACCTGAACATATTTCTAATATGACACTTTAAGTTGTAAGTATATCAGCAACACTCTATAGTAAATGCTAATTAATATCTATGAAGGAAAAGAAAGGCTCAAATTAGTTTAGGGGGATTACAACTGACAAACTATTAAGCTAAGATACCTGGGAGGGGGTATGACAAACAACAGAAAAATATAGCGTGCTCTAAAACGTGCCTGGATTGTCTTAAAAAAAAGGTCTAAATAACAATATGTATTTTATCAATACTCCTATAGTACCTTCTGGGTCACGCAATGTTCAAATGATAATATTTAAATTTTTGAGAGGGACCTTAACTTAACATTGAGATGATTAGCAAAGTCTTATTCTTATAAAGTGTCTTATTGGAAGAGTGAGTAACACTTGTCCGTGATCTGCCGCCCTGGCCGCTGGCAACAGAGCCCCGAACAAATGAAGTGGGAGAATATAGCCATGATATTCTCCACAATGAACAAAGCTTCACTTGATATTATAGTTAGCCCCTTAGCTATATTCACTGTAACCCCATTTAACGCCTTAAAAAAAACACACACAAAAACTAGCAAAGGAGTGCAAGAAACCCTGGTTTTTCATTAAAACTCTCTGATTATACAGTATATAATATGACCCGGTGGAAACCTTTTCTAAATACAGGTAAGTAAAGCAGTAGGAGTGGTGTTATATCATTACATGAAAGCAGGTAGTAAAGTGTATTACTTCACCACAGGGTGTAAAGAGAAACGATAGTACTACACAAAAATAAACAGCAATTGTTATCTGTAGATTAACCTATAACTGGGCAAATAAGTGCAAATAACTTTATAATAACAGGTGAAGAAAAGCCATCTTAGCAACAGTACTATAGATAATAATGAGTAGTAATTGTTATCAAACTTTTAATCAATATCTGGGCTAATATTACCCAACTTTTATTAGTCTCTAATATAGTGTGCTCACATTAAGGCATGGACTGATTATAGATTCATTAAAAGTCTCAAGAATGTCTTGACTGGGGGATCTGTAATAATTATTAGTAGCAAAGGCTCTGGTGGGTTATTCTAATTATATAAGTAAGAATAAGTGAGCGCCATATTTATTACCGATGGAGCCCTGTTTAATCAACCTGCAGTTGTAGTGAAGGTATATGTAGATGCAGAGTCACAAGTAGTTGTTTTTGCATAGTCACAGATCTGCTTAGGAATGCATGGTGTACAGATATCAGTTTGAGATATTTAAGTCTCCTGCACCCCACCACCATTTAGTTTAAGCAAGAGTCCATTTGCAAGATCAGCTCCATCACTTTGGTGTAAGAAATTAAAGATGATACCGCTATTATTTCCCTTATATGTAGTCGGAGTATATTATTTGTTGTCAGGGTCATACTTGCTAGCGGGCTGTTTCTCAGTGTCTAGCGTATCCTGTTGCGCCGTTTCAGTTGTTATCCTTTGTGTAAGCCCTCTGTCAATGCCGCGGGAAAGTCCCAAGCATAGTAGATCATTGTTGCTAACGTTAGATATAGCAAAGGAAAATACAGTATATAACCTATCAACCCCCTGATGTTTAAGCAACTTTAAAAAGGAAATTCTCTACAACTCTCCAGATAAAAGATACAGAATAAATCAAAAAAGTGCGCTAGAAAGCAACAACATCAGCCAGATGGAAATCTAAAATAATGGTTTATTACTGACAATGTATGGAAATATCTCTATTCAGTCAAATCTAGTCGTAGTGTATGTGCAACGACTAGATTTGTCTGAATAAAGATATTTCCATACATTGTCAGTAATAAACCATTATTTTAGATTTCCATCTGGCTGATGTTGTTGCTTTCTAGCGCACTTTATTTATTTATTCTGTAACGTTAGATATAGCGCATGTTTTTTCGGAGTATTCAGTGATTGCTATAGATAGTCACATCCAATTGTCCCAGTTTATAGCTGGAGGGTACCCATGGGCAGCGCTGCAGAATCTGTTGGTGCTTTATAAATAAATAATAATAATTTTAATAAAATACTTTGTCAATCAGTTAGAGCAGAAGGTGTTCTAATCTTTGGAAGTGCCCTTCCAAGCATTTCAGGAAATCCTCACCTTGCTGTGGTGATAACAAGACCGCCATTAAAACTTTTGGAGATGGAAGGAGTGCTATAGTAGAGCTTTGGATTAAGTTCAGAAGCCGATCTGATGCTGGTTATTCAGAAGTGGCTAGGTAGCCTGGTTGCCGGGGGGGGGGGGTGTAGCCTTGCAAGTAGCCACCGCTTGAAGGAGTTTGCTGTCCAATCCACGTCTCCAGCAAAACAAATAATTTTCTGGTACCCTTTATGGAGAAGCACACTGTGTACTATTGTGAATAGTATGGATGCTGTCAAATATAACCAAGAATCTGTGAATTTTCGGTTAATTCTCAGGAGCTCCAGGTGTTTTGTCTGCACAGAGACGCTGCTTGGACACGCCCCCCGACATTATTCCTATTTCCAGACCTTTTATGCACATTATTATTTTATATTATAAATGTTTATAATGGTTATTGTTGTTCATTGCATTTTTATCATATTTTATCTGTAGAAAACAATACTTCTGGCTCCCATAAGCCTAGAATAACCTCATTCTCAGATATGGTTGTTCTGATGGGTCAGGGTCACTGGTAAAGATAGGCTTTGGTGTAAACTCTAGAAATCCAGTTTCAGTTCTTTCAGGTTCCCTTAAGTAGAAGATTCATTCTGATGTTATGCCATTTTTTCCAGGATCTCCCTGCCTATATAAAGGTGAATTCTCTTAGAAATGCACTATTATTATTTCTATCAATGTACAGAAGGGACAGAATTGAGGACTCTACTATTATTTGTCATCTGGCAGGCTGCCTGTTTATTAGGAAAATGTTGGCTCCCTTTTTTCAGCCATGCTTTGACTTTATAACTTGTGGACTGCCAAGGTGGTATATAGATAATATGTCACATACTCCTTACATCTTGTTGCCAGGAACTGTGGAGGTTTGATGTTTCTCTGGTGGGCCTCTTCCTCTACCTGATCTTTGCCTCCTTTTATTCCCAGTTAGTCCAGTGATGGGTGCATCGTGGACACCTGAAAATGATGCTAGTATGCACAGTTTAGCAACTAAAGTCTAAAGAAACTTTTAATTTTCAAGTTATGAAGGTGGCAAATACTCTCCAGAGGCAGAGGCCAAGGAGTTTTCTCCTAACAAATTAAGTCATAATGATAGTTTGTCTATCAATGTGTTTTCAGTAAGATGTTCCACTTCAATCACAGCTGAATTAATTCAATTGCAGATTCCTGGGTTCTAGTTAGCAAAAGTTATGCTATCAAAAATATCCCACTTCACAAATCCAGTTTTCTAGTAGATCAGATCAAGCAGGATATAATATTGGCATATTTCACAACTTTTTTGGATCAATGTCCTTCAGATGGAACAATTTTCTATAAGAATGTAATGATTCTGTTCACATTTCTCCTTAGTGACAAACAAAGAAGGGACCTTGAGGCCATTCCTAGAGTCCAGGTCTTTAAACAATCACATATGAGAGAACTTGAGATAAAAAATCCTTCGTGAATGTGAAGAGATATCCCTTACAGCTCTTTTTTTTTCTCCACACACCCTAAGCATGTGTACATCAATGTCTTGCATCCTCAGTTTGTTTATCAAAAGAGATTATTACCAGTTTATAGTTGTCCTCTTCAAAATGGCAACAAAATGGCTTTTAATGCATTCATTAAAGCTCTCTTGCCTCTTAAAGTGGAACTCATAATTTAAAGTGACAATATGCTGCCTTTATTTCAAGAACATGGTTAGTTAATTAACATTAACAAAAGTTGATTAACACCATCTCAACAAGCATAGGACATAGGACTGCATACAGTTCCAGATTTAATCTAATTTAAGCAGGATCCGGGATTCAATAATTTCATACATTCTTAATAGATATCCAAATGAAAAGTATTCTCTTAGCAAGCCTCAAGGAGGATGATGTTTGTCATTCAAAACGTAATATGGACAATATGACATATAAGAGTTGTGCCATAGCTGAGACATCAGGTAGGAAAACAAAGCATCGAATTGCTTCAAGAAAACTATTTTTTACTTTGGCTCAGATACTCTTAAGCAACTTAACAGCAGTGCAACCAAGAGTTCTTCAGAATATTCAGGTAGATTATCTTAGCAGACATAAGGTACTTCCAGCAGAATAGCAAATCTATTTTTTGCAGAATTCATAAAGGGACTCTGAAGGTGATAGCAGTCCTCCAGTTCCTGCACAGAAGTTACTGGTTTCCTCTACTCATAAATTTAGAATTTTAATCTCCATGTATGATTCCTGTATTTGCAGGAGTTTTATATCAGGGAAACCAGAGAGTGCTTCTATCCTGGCTACTGAGTAGTCTCAGTTCTAACAGGAAAACAATCCAAATTAGGTTATTCAGACCATGCAGCGTAAGACAATCTTAAACCTCAACCGTGTGCTATGGAGTTTGGTTTGTCTTAGACTTCTATTCCTCTCTTTTACCAGCCTTCAACAAAGATGACTTATGAAATGGTTAAACCTCTGTGTATGCTGTATCTAGTTAGATTTATGTGTCAGGGAACCAAGAAACCAGATGGAAATGGAAAGTTATTAAATAAATAAAGTTTATTGAAAAATAGCAATAAACAAAATAATAAACAACAATAGGTAAATCCAGGACGTAGTCGATACCAGGCCAGAGGTCAGATGCCAAAACAGGTAATCAGCCGAAACGGGTCAGGAAACACAGAGAACAGGAACAATAGCCGGCGTCAGGAACCAGGAAATCAGTCAGCCAAAGCCAGGGTCATACACAGAGTAAACAAAATACAGAAATGCACCCGAAGCCAGAAACAAGTCTGCACTCAAAGAAACAAAAGGAAGGTTAAGTAACCTTGACAGTATGTATGTCTACATTACGGTGTACTGTAAAATTTTAATTGTTTACAAATAAATCCTTTACCTTTAGTTTGTTATTTGAAATAGATGCTTTTTTGTTGAAACTTCCATCTATACTTAAGAAAATAAATATTTCAATAATAGCTACAGAAAAGCTATGTAAACTAAAGGTTATAGAAGACATTAACTTCCAAATTCTGGGTGAGAGAGCCTAACCTTTATATGAAAGGCTCTTCTGCAATCAGCTTTAAAGGGACAGTCAAGTCCAAATAAAATATCCATGATTCAAATAGGGCATGTCATTTTAAACAACTTTCCCATTTGCTTTTATCACCAATTTTGCTTTGTTCTCTTGGTATTCTTAGTTAAAAGCTAAATCTAGGAGGTTCATATGTTAATTTCTTAGACCTTGAAGGCCGCCACTGATCTAAATGCATTTTGACAGTTTTTCACCAATAGAGGGCATTAGTTCCTTTATTTCATATAGATAACATTGAGCTCATGCACGTGAATTTACCGAGGAGTGAGCACTGATTGACTAAAATGCAAGTCTGTCAAAAGAACTGAAATAAGGGGGCAATCTGCAGAGGCTTAGATACAAGGTAATTACAGAGGTAAAACGTGTATAATTATAACTGTGTTGGTTATGCAAAAATGGGGAATGGGTAATTAAGGGAATATCTATGCTTTAAAACAACAAAAAGTCTGGTGTTGACTGTCCCTTTAAATACAATATATAGAGTGTTAACCAACCCTGCAATAGTCACAAGTTTGTCACAGGAAGGGTTAACTGACCCTTCCCACTTTAACCATATTGTCACATTCCAGGCAAGACTGTGACTTAGTTCAGTGGGTACAAGGGTTAACAAAACACTCATCTCATCTGTACTAAACCCAGAAAAATGTCCAAACTCCCGTTTAATTTAAACCCGCACTAAAATATCTCTGCTGCCACCACATCAGGATTATTATATGGAAAATCCTAAAAACAAATAAATTGATAATCCCAAAACACAATTTGATATTAGACAAAGGCAAAAACTTAATAAAGGAATATTTATTATGAACAAAAATACACCTAGATTACGAGTTTTGCGGTAACAGGGGTGCGGTGCTAACGCACAGTTTTCCCTCACCACTCACCTAAAGTAACGCTGGTATTACGGTTTTTTTTAAACCCGGCGTTAGCTGCAAAAAGGTGATCGTAGAGCAGAATTTAGCTCCACATCTCACCTCAATACCAGCGCTGCTTACAGTAGCGGTAAGCTGGCTAAATGTGCTCGTGCACGATTTTCCCATAGGAATCAATGGGGCTGATTCAGTTGAAAAAACAAAAAAAGCAGCGTTCAGCTCTTAACGCAGCCCCATTGATTCCTATGGGAAAATACTTTTTATGTCTACACCTAACACCCTAACATGAACCCCGAGTCTAAACACCCCTAATCTTACCCTTATTAACCCCTAATCTGCCGCCCCCGACATCGCCGACACCTGCATTTTATTATTAACCCCTAATCTGCCACTCCGGACACCGCCGCCACCTACATTATAGTTATTAACCCCTAATCTGCCGCCCCAACATTGCCGACACCTACTTTTTATTTATTAACTCCTACTCTGCCGCCCCCAATGTCACGACACCTAACTACACTTATTAACCCCTAATCTGCCGCCGCCAACGTCGCCACCACTGTAATAAAGTTATTAACCCCTAAATCTAAGTCTAACCCTAACCCTATCACCCACCTAACTTAAATATAATTTAAATACATCTAAATAAAATTACTACAATTAAATAAATTATTCCTATTTAAAACTAAATACTTACCTATAAAATAAACCCTAAAATAGCTATAATATAACTAATAGTTACATTGTAGCTTTTTTAGGATTTATTTTTATTTTACAGGCAAGTTTGTATTTATTTTAACTAGGTACAATAGTTATTAAATAGTTATTAACTATTTAATAACTTCCTAGTTAAAATAATTACAAATTTACCTGTAAAATAAACCTTAACCTAAGTTACAATTACACCTAACACTACACTATAATTAAATTGATTACCTAAACTAACTACAATTAATTACAATTAAATTAAATAAACTAAAGTACGTAACCCCCCCACTAAATTACAGAAAATAATAAAATAATTAAAAAAAATTAAACTAATTACACCTAATACCCATAAAAAGCCCTCCAAAATAATAAAAATCCCTACCCTATACTAAATTACAAATAGCCCTTAAAAAGACCTTTTGCAGGGCATTGCCCCAAAGTAATCAGCTCTATTACCTGTAAAAAAAAAAGACAATACCCCCCCAAACATTACAACCCACCACCCACACACCCAACCCTACTCTAAAACCCACCCAATCCCCCCTTAATAAAACCTAACACTACCCCCTTGAAGATCACCCTACCTTGAGACGTCTTCACCCAACCGGGCAGAAGTGGTCCTCCAGAGGGTCTGAAGTCTTCATCCTATCCAGGCAGAAGTCTTCATCCAGGCGGCATCTTCTATCTTCATCCGGAGCGGAGCGGGTGCATCTTCAAGCCATCCGACGCGGAGCATCCTCTTCCTTCCGATGACTAACACTAAATTACGGTACCTTTAAGTGACGTCATCCAAGATGGCGTCCCTTCAATTCCGATTGGCTGATAGAATTCTATCAGCAAATCAGAATTAAGGTAGAAAAAATCCTATTGGCTAATGCAATCAGCCAATAGGATTGAGCTTGCATTCTATTGGCTGATCCAATCAGCCAATAGAATGCGAGCTCAATCCTATTGGCTGATTGGATCAGCCAATAGAATTGAAGTTCAATCCTATTGGCTGATTGGATCAGCCAATAGGATTTTTTCTACCTTAATTCCGAATAGAATTCTATCAGCTAATCGGAATTGAAGGGATGCCATCTTGGATGACGTCACTTAAAGGTACCGTCATTTAGTGTTAGTCATCGGAAGGAAGAGGATGCTCCGCGTCGGATGGCTTGAAGATGGACCCGCTCCGCTCCGGATGGATGAAGATAGAAGATGCCGCCTGGATGATGACTTCTGCCCGTTTGGAGGACCTCTTCTGCCCGGATAGGATGAAGACTTCGGACCCTCTGGAGGACCACTTCTGCCCGGTTAAGTGAAGACGTCTCAAGTTAGGGTGATCTTCAAGGGGGTAGTGTTAGGTTTTATTAAGGGGGGATTGGGTGCGTTTTAGAGTAGGGTTGGGTGTGTGGTGGGTTGTAATGTTGGGGGGGTATTGTCTTTTTTTTTTACAGGTAATAGAGCTGATTACTTTGGGGCAATGCCCCGCAAAAGGCCCTTTTAAGGGCAATTTGTAATTTAGTGTAGGGTAGGGATTTTTATTATTTTGGGGGGCTTTTTTATTTTATTAGGGGGATTAGATTAGGTGTAATTAGTTTATTTTTTTTTTTATTATTTTATTATTTTCTGTAATTTAGTGTTTTTTTCTTCCGTACTTTAGTTTATTTAATTTAATTGTAATTAATTGTAGTTAGTTTAGGTAATTAATTTAATTATAGTGTAGTGTTAGGTTAGGATTTATTTTACAGGTAAATTTGTAATTATTTTTACTAGGAAGTTATTAAATAGTTAATAACTATTTAATAACTATTGTACCTAGTTAAAATAAATACAAACTTGCCTGTAAAATAAAAATAAATCCTAAAATGGCTACAATTTAACTATTAGTTATATTGTAGCTATTTTAGGGTTTATTTCATAGGTAAGCATTTAGTTTTAAATAGGAATAATTTATTTAATTGTAGTAATTTTATTTAGATGTATTTAAATTATATTTAAGTTAGAGGGATGTTAGGGTTAGGGTTAGACTTAGATTTAGGGGTTAATAACTTTATTATAGTGGCGGCGACGTTGGGGGTGGCAGATTAGGGGTTAATAAGTGTAGGTAGGTGTCAGTGATGTTAAGGATGGCAGATTAGGGGTTAATAAAATTTAACTAATGTTTGCGAGGCGGGAGTGCGGCGGTTTAGGGGTTAATATATTTATTGAAGTGGCGTCTATGTCCGGTCGGCAGATTAGGGGTTAAAAATGTTATTTAAGTGTTTGCGATGTGGGGGGGGGGGCTCAGTTTAGGGGTTAATAGGTAGTTTATGGGTGTTAGTGTACTTTTAATCACTTTAGTTAAGAGTTTTATGTTACGGCGTTAGCCCATAAAACTCTTAACTACTGACTTTTAAATGCGGTATCAGTCTTGACAGGAGAGGCTGTACCGCTCACTTTTTCCAAGACTCGTAATACCGGCGTTAGGCAAATCCCATTAAAAAGATAGGATACGCAATTGACATAAGTGGATTTGCGGTATGCTCGAGTCGCGGAAAAAAAGTGAGCGGTACACCTGTACCTGCCAGACTCGTAATACCAGCGGGAGTTAAAAAGCAGCGTTGGGACCTCTCAACGCTGCTTTTTAAGGCTAACACAAGACTCGTAATCTAGGCGATAGTCACTGTGTAAATAAAAAGGAGAAAATATAACAGAACCTATAGCTTTGCCAGTATAGTATCTGTCCTAAGGGAAAGACAATATTATTTTTGTTGAGTAATTTGGAAAATGCTTTAAGTTTGCACGCTCTGTCTGAATCATGAAAGTATTATTTTGATATTACTGTCCCTTTAAATTGGGCCCTTTGGTGGAAGTATTTAAGTACATGGTGCAGAGTGTGTCAGCAAAAATAGTTTGGGTACTCAGCTCCGATTTCAATTAATATCAGGTCAGAAAAAGATCTGTAGGACACCTGTTTGGCAGTCACACTAGAAACCGAGGATTGCTTAGTTAAAAAAAATCAGCATTTTATTTATTGCCCAAGAAACATTCATTTCTGTGAATAAATATCTATAAATAAAAATAACATATTGTAGGTATCCACTCACCACTGTCCGGTGTTGTGTCGAAACTGGTGATTTTCGAAACGTCTAAATACACTGCCTCTCGGTATAAACAGCTAAATAATGTAAACACTGCACTTTATATAGTAAATTATAAACTTCTAAATACACTGCCTCTCGGTATAAACAGCTAACAGTTTATTATTTACAATCAGCTAGATTTAGAGTTTGGCGTTAGCCGTCAAAACCAGCGTTAGAGGCTCCTAACGCTGGTTTTTACCGCCCGCTGGTATTTAGAGTCAGTCAGGAAAGGGTCTAACGCTCACTTTGCAGCCGCGACTTTTCCATACCGCAGATCCCCCTACGCCAATTGCGTATCCTATCTTTTCAATGGGATCTTCCTAACGCTGGTATTTAGAGTCGTGGCTGAAGTGAGCGTTAGAAATCTAACGACAAAACTCCATCCGCAGAAAAAAGTCAGTAGTTAAGAGCTTTCTGGGCTAACGCCGGTTTATAAAGCTCTTAACTACTGTGCTCTAAAGTACACTAACACCCATAAACTACCTATGTACCCCTAAACCGAGGCCCCCCCCACATCGCCGCCACTCTATTAAATTTTTTTAACCCCTAATCTGCCGCCCGCACACCGCCACAACCTACATTATCCCTATGTACCCCTAATCTGCTGCCCCTAATACCGCCGACACCTACATAATATTTATTAACCCCTAATCTGCCGCCCCCGCTATCGCTGACACCTGCATATTTTTTTTAACCCCTAATCTGCCGCTCCATACACCGCCGCAACCTACATTATACCTATGTACCCCTAATCTGCTGCCCCTAACACAGCCGACCCCTATATTATATTTATTAACCCCTAATCTGCTGCCCCCAACGTCGCCTCCACCTACCTACAATTATTAACCCCTAATCTGCCGACCGGACCACACCGCTACTATAATAAATGTATTAACCCCTAATCTGCCTCTCTCCCGCCTCAATAACCCTATAAGAAATATTATTAACCCCTAATCTGTCCTCCCTAACATCGCCGACACCTAACTTAACTTATTAACCCCTAATCTGCCGACCGGAACTCACCGCTACTATAATAAATGTATTAACCCCTAAAGTCTAACCCTAACACTAACACCCCCCTAACTTAAATATAATTTAAATCTAACGAAATAAATTAACTATTATTAAATAAATTATTCCTATTTAAAGCTAAATACTTACCTGTAAAATAAATCCTAATATAGCTACAATATAAATTATAATTATATTGTAGCTATTTTAGGATTAATATTTATTTTACAGGCAACTTTGTAATTATTTTAACCAGGTACAATAGCTATTAAATAGTTAATAACTATTTAATAGTTACCTAGTTAAAATAATTACAAAATTACCTGTAAAATAAATCCTAACCTAAGTTACAATTAAACCTAACACTACACTATCAATAAATTAATTAAATAAAATACCTACAATTATCTACAATTAAACCTAACACTACACTATCAATAAATAAATAAAATAAAATACCTACAATTACCTACAATTAAACCTAACACTACACTATCAATAAATTAATTAAATACAATACCTACAAATAAATACATTTAAATAAACTAACTAAAGTACAAAAAATAAAAAAGAACTAAGTTACAAAAAATAAAAAAATATTTACAAACATTAGAAAATATTACAACACTTTTAAACTAATTACACCTACTCTAAGCCCCCTAATAAAATAACAAAGACCCCCAAAATAAAAAAATGCCCTACCCTATTCTAAAATTAAAATAGAAAAGCTCTTTTACCTTACCAGCCCTGAAAAGGGCCCTTTGCGGGGCATGCCCCAAAGAATTCAGCTCTTTTGCCTGTAAAAAAAACATACAATACCCCCCCCAACATTACAACCCACCACCCACATACCCCTAATCTAACCCAAACCCCCCTTAAATAAACCTAACACTAAGCCCCTGAAGATCTCCCTACCTTGTCTTCACCACGCCGGTTCACCGATCGATCCAGAAGAGCCTCCGATGTCTTGATCCAAGCCCAAGCGGGGGGCTGAAGATGTCCATGATCCGGCTGAAGTCTTGATCCAAGCGGGAGCTGAAGAGGTCCATGATCCGACTGAAGTCTTCATCCAAGCGGGAGCTGAAGAGGTCCATGATCGGGCTGAAGTCTTCTATCAAGCGGCATCTTCAATCTTCTTTCTTCCGAATCCATGGTCATCCCACCGACGCGGAACATCCATCTTCACCGACGACTTCCCGACGAATGACGGTTCCTTTAAGGGACGTTATCCAAGATGGCGTCCCTCGAATTCCGATTGGCTGATAGGATTCTATCAGCCAATCGGAATTAAGGTAGGAAAATTCTGATTGGCTGATGGAATCAGCCAATCAGAATCAAGTTCAATCCGATTGGCTGATCCGATCAGCCAATCAGATTGAGCTCGCATTCTATTGGCTGTTCCGATCAGCCAATAGAATGCAAGCTCAATCTGATTGGCTGATCGGATCAGCCAATCGGATTGAACTTGATTCTGATTGGCTGATTCCATCAGCCAATCAGAATTTTCCTACCTTAATTCCGATTGGCTGATAGAATCCTATCAGCCAATCGGAATTCGAGGGACGCCATCTTGGATGACGTCCCTTAAAGGAACCGTCATTCGTCGGGAAGTCGTCGGTGAAGATGGATGTTCCGCGTCGGTGGGATGACCATGGATCCGGAAGAAAGAAGATTGAAGATGCCGCTTGATAGAAGACTTCAGCCCGATCATGGACCTCTTCAGCTCCCTCTTGGATGAAGACTTCAGTCGGATCATGGACCTCTTCAGCTCCCGCTTGGATCAAGACTTCAGCCGGATCATGGACATCTTCAGCCCCCCGCTTGGGCTTGGATCAAGACATCGGAGGCTCTTCTGGATCGATCGGTGAACCCGGCGTGGTGAAGACAAGGTAGGGAGATCTTCAGGGGCTTAGTGTTCGGTTTATTTAAGGGGGGTTTGGGTTAGATTAGGGGTATGTGGGTGGTGGGTTGTAATGTTGGGGGGGTATTGTATGTTTCTTTTACAGGCAAAAGAGCTGAATTCTTTGGGGCATGCCCCGCAAAGGGCCCTTTTCAGGGCTGGTAAGGTAAAAGAGCTTTTCTATTTTAATTTTAGAATAGGGTAGGGCATTTTTTTATTTTGGGGGTCTTTGTTATTTTATTAGGGGGCTTAGAGTAGGTGTAATTAGTTTAAAATTGTTGTAATATTTTTCTAATGTTTGTAAAAAAAAAATATTTTTTGTAACTTAGTTCTTTTTTATTTTTTGTACTTTAGTTAGTTTATTTAAATGTATTTATTTGTAGGTATTGTATTTAATTAATTTATTGATAGTGTAGTGTTAGGTTTAATTGTAGGTAATTGTAGGTATTTTATTTAATTTATTTATTGATAGTGTAGTGTTAGGTTTAATTGTAACTTAGGTTAGGATTTATTTTACAGGTAATTTTGTAATTATTTTAACTAGGTAGCTATTAAATAGTTATTAACTATTTAATAGCTATTGTACCTGGTTAAAAAAATTACAAAGTTGCCTGTAAAATAAATATTAATCCTAAAATAGCTGCAATATAATTATAATTTATATTGTAGCTATATTAGGATTTACTTTACAGGTAAGTATTTAGCTTTAAATAGGAATAATTTATTTAATAATAGTTAATTTATTTCGTTAGATTTAAATTATATTTAAGTTAGGGGGGTGTTAGGGTTAGGGTTAGACTTAGCTTTAGGGGTTAATACATTTATTATAGTAGCGGTGTGGTCCGGTCGGCAGATTAGGGGTTAATAATTGTAGGTAGGTGGAGGCGACGTTGGGGGCGGCAGATTAGGGGTTAATACATATAATATAGGGGTCGGCTGTGTTAGGAGCAGCAGATTAGGGGTACATAGGGATAATGTAGGTTGCGGCGGTGTACGGAGGGGCAGATTAGGGGTTAATAATAATATGCAGGGGTCAGCAATAGCGGGGGCGGCAGATTAGGGGTTAATAAATATAATATAGGGGTCGGCGGTGTTAGGGGCAGCAGATTAGGGGTACATAGGGATAATGTAGGTTGCGGCGGTGTACGGAGCGGCAGATTAGGGGTTAATAATAATATGCAGGGGTCAGCGATAGCGGGGGCGGCAGATTAGGGGTTAATAAGTGTAAGGTTAGGGGTGTTTAGACTCGGGGTACATGTTAGGGTGTTAGGTGCAGACTTAGGAAGTGTTTCCCCATAGGAAACAATGGGGCTGAGTTAGGAGCTGAACGCTGCTTTTTTGCAGGTGTTAGGTTTTTTATCAGCTCAAACTGTCCCATTGTTTCCTATGGGGGAATCGTGCACGAGCACGTTTTTGAAGCTGGCCGCGTCCGTAAGCACCGCTGGTATCGAGAGTTGCAGTGGCGTTAAATATGCTCTACGCTCCTTTTTTTGGAGCCTAACTCAGCCCTTCTGTGAACTCTAACTACCAGCGGTATTTAAAAGGTGCGGGGAAAAAAAAGCATGCGTAGCTAACGCACCCCTTTGGCCGCAGAACTCTAAATCTAGCCGAATATAAAGCGCAGTGTTTATATTATTTAGCTGTTTATACCGAGAGGAAGTGTATTTAGAAGTTTATTATTTACTATATAAAGTGCAGTGTTTACATTAGTGGGCGGAGTTACGGAAATTGCCGATCACCAGTTTCGACAATCACCAGTTTCGACACAACACCGGCAGTAACTCAGGCACTGAAGAAAAATTCCAGATTACATTTTACATGCTCCAATGTGCACGCGCAAAAATCAAGATCACGTGACAATTGTAGTTAATCTTACGTGCATACAACTCCGTGCACGGACCCAGAGTATTGATTTAAGAGTGACTTGTGAGGGGGTAAATTTGCAACTGCAGAAACCACACACACCACATTGGGGATGAGTTTGGGGGCCATTCTGAAGATGGCAACGGCACAGCAAAATGAAAAAAAAATGTACTCCTGTATGTGCTTAATAGTGGGTCAAGGTGCAGGAGGATTGTGTTAGGATAAACTTTCAAATAATAATAAGTTTGTCCCAGGTGTTTACTGTTCCTTTAAATACATTTTTTTCCTTAGGTCAAGTTTCTGGTCAAGCCCCTTCCAGAGTGTGGGCAAGAAAGGTAGCAACCCCATTTTATGGCGGCTATAAACCAGATCCCAAACCCTGACTGAAATTATAGAATACCTTATCATTTTATTATGTATATCCAGTACCTAAATACTTACAATCAATCCCATTACACCATGAGGATTATTTAGATACCAAACATGACATGTATGTCATATTTAGTCACCCAATATACAAATGATCAAAACATACCTTAATTTTTACCTATAATATCACCTCTAACCTCTCTCAGGTCTGTGTATTGATACAAGACACTGTCTTCTGTCACTCTGTGTTGACAGCATGGCCAATAAAGGTCAATCTCTTGAGAAGAGTGAATTGCACCATCTATCTGGTTCACCAGATGTAGGTATTGAAAATAATTACATAGGGTTCTGATAAAGAGTTGTAGATAGAAAACATGGAAATACAGGGCACACAGAAGAAAAAGAAAAATCCTAAAATCATAAGGTTTTCATGAGAATAATAAACACATATCTGCTGCTTGTATACTGCCCCTTTAAGAGATCAAAATATTTCAGGATGATTTTCAACAATAAAGATGAAAATCAATTAATGCATCACTAAGGTTTATCAACTCCTGGAGGGCTCAGGGCCCAATTGGGTAGTCTGAACACCCTGGGTGACTGAGTGGGATGTGTGTCATCTTAGGGTCAGAAGTCAACTTTAGGAAGACTATACTTTCTTGTTGACGATGGTTGATGAAACATGGCTACACCACTCTCTACAATAAAATATACCGAGACACCACTGAGAACACAAATTAGAAGGAGCAGAGTCTCATTTCCTCACATCTTTAAATATAATATGGTTGTTGTAAAAAATGGCTACACCATTATTTTCAATTCATTTTTGTTTGCCCCCTCCAGAAACAAATCTGCAGACAGTCATGTGTCCATTCACTGATAATGTAGGGTCTGCTAGTAGCTTATACATTTACTAGTCCTAAAGCCCATGCACACGGGCCATTTTCTGTAGTACAGCGGTCCCACCCCTTGCTCTCTCTCTTCCCCTTCTCTTTTGCTCTCTCTTCCCCCTCTCTTTTGCTCTCTCTCACCCTATCTTTTGCTCTCTCTCACCCTCTCTTTTGCTCTCTTTACCCCCCTCTCTTTTGCTCTCTCCCCTATCTTTTGCTCTCTCTCCCCCTCTTTTGCTCTCTCTCCCCCCTCTTTTGCTCTCTCTCCCCCCTCTTTTGCTCTCTCTCCCCGCTCTTTTGCTCTCTCTCTCCCCTCTTTTGCTCTCTCTCCCCCTCTCTTTTGCTCTCCCCTCTCTCCTTTGCTCTCTCTCCCACCTCTCCTTTGCTCTCTCTACCCCTCTCCTTTGCTCTCTCTCTCTCCCACCTCTCCTTTGCTCTCTCTCCCCCCTCTCTTTTGCTCTCTCCCCCCTCTCCTTTGCTCTCTCTTCCCCCTCTCCTTTGCTCTCTCTCCCCCCTCTCCTTTGCTCTCTCTTCCCCCTCTCCTTTGCTCTCTCTCCCCCTTCTCCTTTGCTCTCTCTTCCCCCTCTCCTTTGATCTCTCTCCCCCCTCTCCTTTGCTCTCTCTCCCCCCTCTCCTTTGCTCTCTCCCCCCTCTCCTTTGCTCTCTCTCCCCCCTCTCCTTTGCTCTTTCTCCCCCTCTCCTTTGCTCTCTCTCCTACCTCTCCTTTGCTCTCTCTCCCCCCTCTCCTTTGCGCTCTCTCCTCCCTCTCCTTTGCTCTCCCCTCTCTCCTTTGCTCTACCCTCTCTCCTTTGCGCTCTCTCCTTTGCTCTTTCTCCCCTCTCTCTTTTGCTCTCCCCTCTCTCCTTTGCGCTCTCTCCCCTCTCTTTTGCTCTCTCTCTCCCTCTCTTTTGCTCTCTCTCCCCCCTCTCTTTTGCTCTCTCTCCCCCTCTCTTTTGCTTTCTCTCCCCCCTCTCATTTGCTCTCTCCCTTCTCTTTTGCTTTCTCTCCCTCTCTAACTCTCTCTCCCCCCTCTCTTTTGCTCTCTCTCCCCTTTCTTTTGCTTTCTCTCCCTACTCTTTAACTCTCTCCCCCCTCTATTTTGCCCTCTCTTCCCCCTCTCTTTTGCCCCCTCTATCTCTTTGTCGCTCTCAGACCACGCCCACTCCTGGTCGGCCACGCTCCTCGTCACGGCCGCTCTGTCCGACCAGCAGCCGATCTGATCCGAAGTTGATCCTAAAGGCCAGGTATGTTTGTCCTCGCGCAGTCTCTACTGCGCATAACTGCATCTGACAAACATACCTGGCATTTTATTATATAGGATTATAGAAGCTATATTTAATTTATTTAGATGTCATTTATTAAAGGGACATGATTCAGATAGAGCATAACATTTTAAATAATTTTCCTATTTACTTTTATTATTTAATTTGTTTCATTCTATTGGTATCCTTTTTTTTAAGTCTAGGTAGGCTTAGGAGTTGGGAGCAATTTGATGATTGGTGTCTGCACATCAATGTCTCTTGTGATTGGCTTATTGATGTGGTAAGCTAGCTTCCAGTACTGCATTGCAGCTCTTTCAATAAAGGATACCAAGAGAATGAAGCAAATTTGATAATAGAAGTATAGTGGAAAGTTGTTTAAAATTGTATGCTCTGTCTGAGGCATGAAAGAAAAAAATGTGGATTTTGTGTAACTTTAAGGTCAAGCGCAGTCACCCATATTCTTTACCTTATGAACTCAGTCATTAATGTCAGGTGTAGGATATTCATTATTCTGGTGAATGACATTTTGGTGTGTAAAGTATGTAATGTTAAATGTGATCTAGCTACAATCTTATGCTGTTCTGTGCTACTGTTTAAATGTATATCACCTGCAGCTGAAGTTACATTGTGTACATATCTTTATGCTTGGATATACATATAAGAAGTGAAACTCTGTGATGAGGAAGCGAAAGGTGAATACATTGGGTGCTTTGGTAAAAGGGTATCAGCCCAGCAATGTATCAGGGAAAACCCTTTATGTCCAGACTTTAATATACATCAGCACCTGAGGTGAGGCCATAGTCTCACCTTCTAAAAAGGGTAATATCAAATGAGTACTTCCCCCTTATATTGTTGCAGCCTGAATGTATTGGAAGGGCAACCAGATAGTTATTGTAAGGTGCCAAATTGAATGTTTGCACATCCCCCCCATTTGCTCACCATGTATATTCTCAATTGTTTCCCCAAAAAAAGGTTATTTGTTTTTCTTTCCTAAGATATGGAGAGTCCACAACGTCATTCAATTACTGGCGGGAATATCACTTCTGGCCAGCAGGAGCTGTTAAGTGTCACTCCACTGCCTATAATCCCCAGTCATTCTCTTTGCCTCTGTCAATGGAGAAGGTGAAGTTTGGTGTCTGAAGAAATTAATTCCTTTTTTGGATACCTTTCCCTGCAAGCAAGGATTTGGGTTTAGCCGAGGCCATGTCAATCTCTTCAGGAGAGTAGTGGTGGCTTTTAAGCAGTTAGGAAGTTGTGAGGTAGTCCTTGCTTTGTTTCCTAACACATTGCTGCCCATGGTACAGAAAGCCAGAGTTGGTTACTCTGTTCTTTCATTTTCTACAGGTCTCTGTAAGGAGTATGTGTCTTATTTTATTAAGTTGGTTTCTTTGCTTACTTAGCTAGAACAGGCTAACTGACACACTGCTTGAATTTGAAACCAGCTGCAGCTATTTGCATCTTATGTTCTAGGCAGAGGGAAATACGTGCCTTTTACTTGCTGCGTTGTTTCCTCTCTCTGCCGGTCATGTGACTTCTCTCTGCTGTCAGATATTCACGGAGCAGAGTAATTGAATTTCAGTCTTTTCAGTGTCAATCTACTATACGATCATTTTAGAGACTTCTGGCAGCCAAATTGTAGTATTAAAAATTCTTAAAGTGACAGTGTATTTAAAAAATTTCTACAATTTGGGGAATTTTTAATTTAGTATTATGGACATGGACCAAGACTCTGTGTTTTTTTGACAAATGCTTGTTGTGCCTAGAGGCACAAATTGTTTTGCCTATGTAATTCTGTGTTGCATGCTTAGCTAGAACACTTCAATTTAAAGATAAATTGTTGCCCTCTGAGCCCAATGTCTCTCAGGATGATGCTGTTCAGGCAATGACACAGCTGTCTCCTCAAACGTCCCAAGCCTCTATGGCATCACATACAGTGCCCTGCAGTTCCTCTCAGCCTCCTGGAGGAGTTTATTTGCCTGCAGACTTTCTGCACATGTATCTTCTGCGATATCTGCAGCATTATCTGCTTTTCCTATGCTGGGAAAACGCAAGAGGAAAATTAGACATTCAGATAGTAAGGTTTCTGTTCCACCTACTGCTACACAGGTTGCCCTCCCTCATAAATCTGATGAGGAGGATACGCATGTAGCCTCTGAGGGTGAAATCTCAGATTCGGACAGTATTATTCCTTCATCTGATAGTGAAGAAGTAAACTTCAGATTTAAGATTGAACACCTTTGTGTACTAATAAAGGAGGTATTGGCTACTTTGGATGACTCCGATAATTCTGTCATTGTCAACCCTAAGAAGTCTAGTAAACTTAATAAATGCTATGATGTTCCTTCCTCTGTGGAAGTTTTTCCTGTTCCAGACAGCCTGACAGAGATTATTTAACAGGAATGGGAGAAGCCAGGGATTCCTTTCTCCCATTTAAAAAAATGTTTCCTGTTGCTGACTCCATTAAAGATTCTTGGCGCACGGTGCCTAAAGTAGAAGGGGCTATTTCTACTCTGGCTAAGAAAACTATGATTCCTATAGAGGATAGCTGCTCCTTTAAGGATCCCATGGACAAAAAGCTGGAAGCTTATTTGAAGAAGATGTATGTTCATCAAGGTCTTCAATGGCAACCTGCAGTTTGTATTGCCACAGTAGCAAGTGTGGCATCTTATTGGTGCAACGCCTTGTCTGAATCAATTTTAGTAGAGACTCCGTTGGAGGAGATACAAGATAGGATTAAGGCTCTTAAACTAACCAATTCCTTTATTTCTGATGCTAACATGCAAGTCATTAGACTGTGAGACAAGATGTCTGTCTTCACTGCCCTAGCCTGCAGGGCATTGTGGCTAAAATCTTGGTCAGCTGATGTTACCTCTAAGTCCAAGCTTCTGGTGCTTCCTTACAAGGGGAAGGCCTTGTTCGGACCTGGTCTGGCAGAAATAATTTCTAATATTACTGGTGGAAAAGGGTCTTTTCTACCACAAGACAAGAAGAACAGATTCAAAGGATGTCAAAGTAATTTTCGTACCTTTAGTAACTTCAAAGGTCAAAAGTCTTTCTCTCCCTGTTCCAAGCAGGAGCAATCCAAGTCTTAGCAATCAAAGAAACCCTCAGCTGAGTCTAAGTCAGCATGAAGGGTCAGCCTCCGGTCGGCTCATGTGGGGGGCAGACTTTCCCTGTTTTGTCAAGCGTGGAGATGAGATGTCCCAGATCCTTGGGCTGTGGACATAGTATCTCAGGGTTACAAAATAGAATTAAAAAATTTCCCCTCCCAGGGGCAGATTCCACCTCTCAAGATTATCTGCAGACTAGGTAAAAAGGAGCCATTCTTTAACTGTGTTCAGGACCTTTCCTCCCTAGGAGTGATTGCTCCAGTTCCTGTAAGAGGACAGGGTCTAGGATTCTATTCAAATCTGTTTGTGGTTCCCAAAAAAGAGGGAACTTTTCAACCCATTTTAGACCTAAAGTGCCTCTACAAGTTTCTCAGGGTACCGACCTTCAAAACCATTCATTCTATTCTTCCTTTGGTCCAAGAGGGTCAGTTCATGACAACCATAGACCTGAAGGATGCATATCTTCATGTTCCCATCCACAGGGATCATCACAAATTCCTGAGATTTGCCTTTCTAGACAAACACATTCAGTTTTTGGCTCTTCCGTTTGGCCTTACCACAGCTCCCAGAATTTTCTCAAAGGTTCTGGGGGCTCTCTTGGCAGTGTTCAGGTCTCAGGGAATTGCAGTAGCGCCATACCTGGACGATATATATTGGTTCAAGCGCCATCTTTTCAACAAGCAAACTCTCATACAGAGATCTTGTTGTCTTTTCTACGTTCCCACGGTTGGAAAGTGAATCTGGGAAAGAGTTCCCTTGTTCCAGCTACAAGGGTGGTTTTCTTAGGGACCATAATAGATTCCCTAGCTATTAAAATTTTTCTGACTTAGGTCAGAAAATCCAAAATTCTCTCCTCTTGCCTCTCTCTTCAGACTACTGTTCACCCATCAGTGGCTCAATGTATGGAAGTAATTGGTCTGATGGTAGCTTCCATGGACATCATTACCTTTGCTCGATTTCATTTGAGAGCTCTGCAATTATGCATGCTCAGACAATGGAACGGAGACCATTCAAATCTGTCTCAGAGGATAGATCTAGACCAGTGGTGGCTTTCTCAGGACCATCGGTCTCAGGACACATGCTTCCGGAGACCTTCCTGGGTGATTGTGACCACAGACGCAGGGACTATGGACTCGGGAGGAGTCTGCTCTCCCAATAAATGTCTTGGAGTTGATAGCGACTTACAATGATCTGATGGCTTGGCCTCAATTGTCCTTAGCCTGGTTTATCAGGTTTCAGTTGGACAACATCACCTCAGTGGCTTACATCAACCACCAGGGAGGAACTGGGAGTTCCTTAGTCATAAAGGAGGTGGCATGGATTATTCAGTGGGCGGAAGCTCACAACTGTTGTCTATCTGCCATCCCCATTCCTGGAGTGGATAACTGGAAAGTGGATTTCCTGAGCAGACAGACATTTCATCCCGGGGAGTGGGCTCTCCATCTGGAGGTGTTCTCCAGGTTAAGCCTCAAATGGGGGGTGCCGGAGTTGGATCTGATGGTGTCTCATCAGAACGCCAAGCTTCCAAGGTACGGTTCAAGGTCAAGAGATCCTCAGGCCACTCTGATAGATGCTCTAGCGGTTCCTTGGGATTTCGGTCTAGCATACCTGTTTCCTCCGTTTGCGCTCCTTCCACAAGTTATTGATCGTATCAAACAAGATAGAGCATTAGTAATTCTAATAGCTCCTCTATGGTTTCGCAGGATCTGGTATGCAGACCTAGTGAAGATGTCTTCTCAGCCGCCTTGGAGGTTGCCTCTGAGGAAGGAGCTTCTAAATCAGGGTCTATTCCTCCATCCAAATCTCGTTTCTCTGAAGCTGACTGCTTGGTACGCTTAGTCATTGAGACCATGATCCATTTACCATAAGGTATGGCGTAAATACCTTTATTGGTGTGAATCTAAGGGCTACTCTTGGAGTAGGGCCAGGATTCCTAGAATTTTGTCTTTTCTCCAGGAAGGTCTGGAGAAAGGGTTGTCAGTCAGTTCTCTGAAAGGTCAGATTTCTGCATTATCTATTTTGTTACACAAGCATCTGGCGGATGTGCCAGATGTTCAATCTTTTTGTCAAGCCCTGGTCAGAATCAGGCCTGTGTTTTAACCTGTTGCTCCTCCTTGGAGCCTTAATCTTGTTCTAAAAGTTTTGCCGCAGACTACGTTTGAGCTTATGCATTCCATAGATATTAAGTTGCTATCTTGGAAGGTTTTGTTTCTTATTGCTATATCTCCTGCGCGGAGAGTTTTGGAACTCTCGGCTTTGCAGTTTCATACTAAATTGGGGTTTCTTCCTAAAGTGGTTCGGATAGAATATTGCTGTTCCTTCTCTCTGTCCCAATCTTTCATCTCATAAAGAACGTTTGTTGCACAACTTGGATGTTGCGCGTGCTCTAAAATTCTACCTACCGATGACTAAGGATTTTCGCCAGTCTTCTGCCCTGTTTGTTTGTTTCTCAGGAAAGCGTAAGGGTCAAAAGGTTACTGCTACTTCTCTTTCCCTCTGGTTGAGAAATATAATTTGTTTTGCTTATGAGACTGCTGGACAGCAGCCTCCTGAGAGAATTACAGCTCATTCCACTAGGACTGTCTCCTCTTCTTGGGCTTTCAAAAATGAAGCTTCTGTGGAACAGATTTGCAAGGCTGCTACTTGGTTCTCTCTGCATACTTTTTCCATATTCTACAAATTTGATACTTTTGCCTTGTCTGAGGCTTCTTTTGCGAGAAAAGTTCTTCAAGCGGTGGTGCCTTTTGTTTAGGTCTGCCTGTCATGTTCTCCCTCTCTGTTCATTCTGTGTCCTCTAGCTTGGGTATTGGTTCCCACTAGTAATTGAATGATGTTGTGGACTCTCTATATCTTAGGAAAGAAAACAAAATGTATGCTTACCTGATAAATGTCTTTCTTTCCAGATATGGAGAGTTGACCACCCCACCCTTTATTAAGACAGTTATTTTTTTACTAAACCTCAGGCACCTCTACACCTTTGTGTTATTCCTTTTCCATTTCCCTTCGGTCAAATGACTGGGGATTATGGGTAGGGGAGTGACACTTAACAGCTTTGTTGTGGTGCTCTTTGCCTCCTCCTGCTGGTCAGGAGTGATATTTCTGCTAGTAAATAAATGATGTTGTGAACTCTCCATATCCGGAAAGAAAGAAATTTATCAGGTAAGCATAAATTTAGTTTTCCCACAGATGGTTAAGATTATGTATTTTAGTCAATGGTCACTATGAGGTTTCTAATTTCTTTAATTAAGCACCTACAATGCCAAAAGCTTACTCAGTCAGTCACTGCTATCAGTTTTTGGACAGAAGGGATAGTTCCTCTCTGTGTGTTGGATATCTATGTGAAATAGATCAAGCAACTACAACAGTTATCATTCCCGGTTCATTCATCCTCTACTGTGCAGCCAAGACAACAGACAAAAACATTATCGAGCCAGTACAAAATGACCTATGGGAAAGGGACCTACAGGGTGTTCTATCTCATTAGTGGAAAGGGTGGAATTCTGCACTGAAAGGTCCCAAACCACAATATACAGGAGGAAGTTAATATGCACTTTTTCTGTTTGTGATAGGTTAATTGGAACATTCATGCTCTGAGACTGCAAATCTAGTGTTTTGAAATGGTTACCTTCCACACCGATCTTCATTATAACCACTGGAGGCATTGTCAGGATTTTCTTATCCATGGCAGGATTGATAAAAGACTCTGAGTCACTGTGGTAAGCTTGACAGTGGTGGGACCTCTGTATTTACTCTGCTTCATACCACCCTCAAACTAATGGACCTGATGGGTGTTTCTGCAGATGTTAAGGTATCAACAGACCAGAATGGGAGCAACTGCTTCCCTATAACCTCTTTGCCTATTGGGAGTATGGGAGTCCATTAGGTTCTACCTGTTTCAGCTGCTGTATGGGCACTGAATGAGGGATGTCTTGAACTTCCTAAGAGAGTACAAAGAAGAAAAGAGCCTCCAAAATGGTACCTCCTTGTACTATATATGCTGGGTCCTTGATACCCTGATGGGCTTGGTCCATTTTCAAAGTCAGGCGAAGCACTGTATCTGTTATGACTGGTGAGATAGGTAGAGTAGGACTGAAAGCTCTGGTTCTGAGGCAGTTTTTAAGGCTAATTTTGTGATTATTCTAATGGCTTGAAAAGGCTTAAAAAACTGCAAAAATCACCTCACCTACATGCAGAATATTAAAGGACACGGGTTATAGTCAGAATACCAGAAAGGAATAAGTAATCATAGCTGCAGGGACTGTGATGTAGTTGTGACATGCACAGAACAAAGCACATAATGATGCACCTAAATACAGTATCTCACAAAAGTGAGAACACCCCTCACATTTTTGTAAATATGTTATTATATCTTTTCATGTGACAACACTGAAGAAATTACACTTTGCTACAATGTAAATGGGATTTGCGGTATGCTCGAGAAAAGTGAGCGGTACACCTGTACCTGCAAGACTCGTAATACCAGCGGGCGTTAAAGGGACAGTCTAGGCCAAAATAAACTTTCATGATTCAGATAGAGCATGTAATTTTAAACAATTTTCCAATTTACTTTTATCACCAATTTTGCTTTGTTCTCTTGGTATTCTTAGTTGAAAGCTTAACCTAGGAGGTTCATATGCTAATTTCTTAGACCTTGAAGCCCACCTCTTTCAGATTGCATTTTAACAGTTTTTCACCACTAGAGGGTGTTAGTTCACATATTTCATATAGATAACACTGTGCTCGTGCACGTGAAGTAATCTAGGAGCAGGCACTGATTGGCTAGACTGCAAGTCTGTCAAAAGAACTGAAAAAAGGGGCAGTTTGCAAAGGCTTAGATACAAGATAATCACAGAGGTTAAAAGTATATTATTATAACTGTGTTGGTTATGCAAAACTGGGAATTGGGTAATAAAGGGATTATCTATCTTTTAAAACAATAAACATTCTGGTGTAGACTGTCCCTTTAAAAAGCAGCGTTGGGACCTTTCAACACTACTTTTTAAGGCTAACGCAAGACTCATAATCTAGGCGTTACTCTGCATTAATTAATAGAGGTTTTCATTTGGGAATTCAAAATAAAGATGAAAGAAATTTCTTAACAATCATTACAGCACATTACTATCATTTGCCAAAGATCCACAAGGCTCTAAAAAATCCTCACAAATAGAAGCAAATGTAGCACTCCAACAAAAATTCTTATATAAAAAATAGAAAACCTTTATTGTTTAACTTTAAAAACCAGCACACAAAATAGGCAAAAAGTCAGAGGGAGGAGGAGGAAAATCCTGACGTTTCGTGCCAGAAGGCACTTAGGATCCTATGATTAAGTGCCTTCTGGCACAAAACATGTCAGGATGATCCTCCTCCCTCTGACTTTTTGCCTATTTTTTGTGCTGGTTTTTAAAGTTAAACAATAAAGGTTTTCTATTTTTTATATAAGAATTTTTGTTGGAGTGCTACCTTTGCTTCTATTTGTGTACGTTTTTGGAGCAGGCTCGGCTCTCTTCTCTTTTGGTTGGCACCACGCCAACAGTGCACGCTGTTTTTCCTTTGAGGGCTTGTTCCGATTTTCTGTCGTGATTGGCTAGCAGCTACTGCACACCCCCAGGTTGGAGCGGCGTCATCGTTTCACTTCCGTATCTAAAAAATCCTCCATGTCGGCTCATCATTGCAGGCATTGGCGATCTTACATACAATTTATCTTTTTTATATTGATCAATTTCTTCAAAAATTTGTTGTAACCTTACCGTCATACATTAGGGATAGTACACATCTTTTATACCAATTTCAAACCATTAAAAATACTGATAATTTTTTATGGATAATGTGCGACATTAGTGCACTCTATTTTAACATATCCCATAATCTGGGTTTATTGGCAGTTTCTCATTTTTTTGGACCAAGATCCTTTTATGTCAGATTTACAAAAGTCTTTCATTTTGGAAAGTATTGAATTCATATTACAACACAATTATTTTATTTTCTAGTATTCTTTTTACTTACAAGTCAAGGGTACGGCCATGGGAACCAGGTTTGCCCCCAGCTTCGCCAATCTCTTCATGGGTTTTTTTTTTAAGAGAAATACATCTACCAATATGAGACAGGGGCAAGCCTGGTTTTCTATGGCCGCTACATTGCCGATCTTATTTTTGTTTGGAAAGGGGATATTATTTCTGCCAACTCTTTTGTTTCATACTTAAATAACAATGATCTAGGACTCACTTTTACAGCTAATATTCAAAAAGATATCTTTTAATTTTTAGATTTAGTTCTAAGTTGGAACCAGAAAAAAGAAATAGAATCTAAAACATTCTTCAAAACTGTAGACAGTTACAGTTACCTTGGATTTTCAAGTAACCATCAAAAAAGCTGGTTAAGAAACAATCCTTTTAGCCAGTTTAGAAGGATAAGAAAAAATTGTTCCGATTTGGTAACTTTCGAGGAACAAAGCCAAGTAGTCTACCAGAGATTGATTGACAAAAGCTCTCCTATACAACTTCTAGAAGAAGTCTTAGATAAAGCTAGAAAGTTGGATCGTGAGTCATTGTTTGTTAAGAAAAATTAAAAAACTATTTTAAATAGACATTGGCATCTAATTAAAAGAGATCCAATTCTGAAGAATATTACTGATAATAAACCAAGAATAGTGGATGCTTCCGGGCGGCGGCCATGATGGCTGCTTATTTCAGTAGCTGAAAAGTTGAGCATATCTATCCACTGCATATCGCTTAACTATGGCTCCATCTGGGATTAAATTGCACTTATTCTTCAATAGTAACATTTGCTGAACAGTTTGGTCTAAAATGTGATGCCACCTTCTGCCCTGAAGTACTGGAACGGTGAGGTACGCAGTGGAGGCCTAGAAGCAGGCCTGGCCTACACCTAACCCCCCCGGTTATCCGGGTATAGCAGCTTTGAAAGCTGTCCTTTCCCCTCCCTACTTAACAGTACAGAAACCTCCGAGGATACATTTTCATACCCTTCATTTTTTGAAGTGGCAGCACCTCGAGGACACAATGGTTAACCTATTGGATATGCATTACCGGAATATGTCTGATCTCATTATAGACAGCTTTGGCGCAGTATCACAGATGTGCACAGCCATTAGAGAGAAACGGATGTTTATAGCTATTTCATCAGAATGAAAACCTATCGGACGGCCTGTAGCGTATCCCATTCTAACATCTAGGCAGGATGATAAATTGCCCGCAATCATGACTGACCTAGTGGGTGAAGGTTGCTTATTATCCCAGGCGATGGACTCCACAACTGCAGAGGATAACGGAGATAGCATTAAGCCTGAACATAATTATGGCTCTGGAGTCCGACGACAGCCCTCGGTAGAGAGGCTCATATTGGGCGAAGCTTGCAGTATTGAAAACTGTTTAGGAGCTCCTGAGAGGAAGCGCGGTGCCCCTATGCAGAGACAGATGGATCTAGAGATACCGGGAAGAGCTGCGAGTAAGCATAGAAGAAAGTTGTTTCAATGCTCCGCTCACCTATGCGATGTGCTGGATGGGAACGCATGTCTAACAGCTCATGTTTATGTGGCAGCGACCTCTGGGCCCTCTTGTTCTGGGTTTCTGGGTGACATGCTGCCCCTGGACTGCTGCGGGGATTTTGAGTTGGAGATGTTACGGGATGTTACCAAGCAGCCCGACACCACAGTTCTTGGTGATCAGTTGATGCCCCTCCGAGGGCTGCAAGTGGCTTTGACCAGCTGGAGGTTTGGACTGCCACTGTGGGATCTTAAAAGGTGCGCATGGAAAAGCAGGCCCCTTACCTTTCATCTGCGGCTCAGCATGTTGGAGCGTTCAGGAGTGGGCTGAATGTGTCCTGACTACAGGGACCGACTGATGCCTGTCTTGCAAGGCTGGATCTTAAGTAAAATTCAGTAAGATGCCATACAAACGCAGTAACATTCATACAGGTTTTAATCCTAGGAGCCTAATAAGTTGGTATGTTCTAGAGATCTTACTGCGACTTTCAGATTGGATATAGATGGCACCTCCATCACCAGACTGTTTATACTACTAGACGATCGTATGTGCAAATTTTCATGATAGCAGCGCAGTTAATCTCCTCCGGTCATTGGACCTTATTTGTATTCCCAAACTTGCAGCTTAATATTGATAGACGTTACGTTAATATGTATGATATTGTTGGGTGTTAATGTATGAAAATCTGTTCCCGTTAGTTAGCTCTTACCATGCCTCCAAAAGTTTGCCTGAATGGGCTCTGAGAATACATTCGTCAAACAGCACGTAAGGTTCATGTTTTTAGTATAGACCTGAATAATACTGGTGCCTTCATTCAAGAAATGTGTATTTGTTACTGTTATGGCATTATAATCTACAGTAGAGTCCTTTAGAGGGTATTTTTTTTTTTTTTTTTATTATTGTATATTGTGCAGGCTACCTTTAGATAAATCTGATAGGGGTAAACTCTAATGATCATTAGATAGTTCCGATGATGCAGAAATGTTTTTACTTTTGCTATAGCTTGCTCTCCGATTAGAGAGGGACTATAGTTAGCGAGTCATCAACATGTGATTGAAGATATGCCTCTGGGTTAGTGGCGGGGACTTCACAGTCTGTTCACATAAGTTGTATATGCTGAGGATAGACGCTACCCACAGAGGCTCAACATAACTCCCTCCTATTTTGCATGTTGTTTAATGCTAAAGTCCATCAGCTCTTTATAGCCTCACCACGGAAGGGGCTTCATCGTGTACACTAAAGGTATAGAGCTACTGTACGGCCCATAGCATTGCATTATCACCCATAATCTCCCTACTCCCATTTCTTTCGATTATGATTTAAAACTGTCCATATGTCCTAAACCCTTTCATTGCACCCACCTAGTTGTATACTCAGTTACATAACGATTATAGCTGTTTTACAATGTGTATGCTCAGTGCCTCAGGCCCTTAGATGACTTGCATGTTAAACATTGTATATTTGTAGTGGGTATATTCTTAGCTGAAGATAGCACTATGGGATTTTTGATTATACATACATCTTTAGAAGGCATTATATAACTGGTGTTGTGTAGGCTGCCATATATTCTAATGGTCTGTTTATTCCACAAATTATGTTCCTATTTTAATATTATCTTGTGTTGCATTGTTGTCTATAGTTTTACTTAGTCTAGACCTATTATATATATATATGTATCCTTGTTGAGGATCCATGTATATATCCTTGTCGAGGATCCAAGAGTTACTTTATAGACCTAATGTTTACTACTATTTCTTGCTAACCTACGGGTCGGATTATATAGTTTCTTATATATCCCACAATATAACGAGATTCCCCATTTGGCATCCAAAAACTGTCTCATATTGCTCAAAATTGGCCCTGTATATCATTTAGAAGGCATACAGTTTGAAAGGTAGGGGTAATGTCCGCTAATAATTTTGTATAGTGCCACATAAACATGTTACTGCAAATAATTTTCTATGTCTATGTTGGCTTGACACATGTAAATAACCTCCACATAAGTTAACTTATATATCTATAGTGACACCACTTACAATATTTATTTGATATTTGACCACTTATACATATGCCCTATTATCTACCTTATATAGACCCTATTTTCTACCCTAACCTCCATTTGCAATGATCAGTAATATGTGGCAGAGGTGCTGGGCCTCTATAGCGCATTAACAACATACACTCTAGCTACTCTGCTTGGTATAAAGCCAGACCGAGTAGCTCTACAGCTCTCCTAAATCTGAATTTAGATCACCACTTAAGCTCTGCCTGTCTGGAAGCCTATCACAACAGATCTAGCTTATATTTTTGTTCTTGAGATATAGGTGCCTCTTCTCTGTATGTTTAACCTATACCATATATATTGTTGGCAAAACATCATGTCATTCCAATCCTTAGGTCCAAGAGTGGCCTATTTTGTTATTTTATTTCCTCTTTGAAGTCCCCCATTATGTACATGATGTAGTCAATGAGGCCCAAGAGAGACCTCTTTAGCTCCCTGGGGGAAATAATCTCATTTTATATATCACCATACTTTAAGAGGACACTTCCTATTAGAAACTGAGGTTCAATGTTCAATACTTACTCATATTTTCAAGCAACATTTGTATTAATGGATGATGTTAGTTTGTGACTATGTATTTGTCAGTTTTGTTTGTGACTTGACATTCTGTGTAATAACTTGCTTGTCTTACTTATCTTAAAACCTCAATAAAAAAATAAAAAAAATAAACCAAGAATAGTATACAAAAGAGCCCCCACTCTAAGAAGTAAACTGGCGTCAAGCAAAAGGGTCAAACACAAAAACACAGTTACTAACTCAAAGATTCTAGCTTCTAAGAACAAATATAACCCCTTTGGATTAAATGGTATATATAAATGCAATAAGAGTGGCTGCAACATATGTAAGTATATTAATTACGGGAGTAAAACTTTTAAGTTAAATACAACAGGGGAAGAATTTGAGATTTTAGGTTTTTACAATTGCGATTCTAGTTACATTGTGTATCTCATTCAGTGTATGTGTGGCCTTCAATATGTGGGCCGCACCTCCAGAAAGGCCCGTACTAGATAGGGTGAGCATTTTCGCAATTGCAAAAATTGCAAAACTGGTGAAGTAAAACACAGTGTTTTGAAATCATTGCCTTTTTGCACATTCTGGAAATTATAACATATACAATTTTTTACCAAAAGACTTTGTTCCTAGATCCAATGATTACAATAGCTTAACAAGGCTCAGACAACCTGAGACCTTCTGGATCTATAAATTAAAAACGGTATCCTCAGGGTCTCAATGCTAATGTAGATCTAGCAGCTTTTGTTTAATTGACACAGTATCTTCTTGCTATTTTTGTTTTTCATTTATTAACATCCTTACAATTTTTAGTTCCCTCAAAATTATTCCCTTTTCTTGCAGGATGCGTACAACATATTCTCTAATATGGTGCCACTATTCTATTTGAAATATTCAGATTGGGTATATATAGTCAAAAATGCCACAATTTAAAATTTCCCATTTTATACACATATATGTGTGTATATATGTATATATGTTTTTAAGCAATTTGCATTAACCATATTATTTATCACTTTAAAAGAGTCATACCTCTATCGGTTTATCAATCTTCTTATCTCTCCCCCCCTCCTCATTTTTCCATTATGTTAAGTTAATTATTACATAGGTGCACAATTGTATTTGACCAATTAGTCTCAATTTTGTGACACTATTTTTACCAATTTAGCACATGAGTACATTTTGTCAATATATATTTCTAACAATTTGAAATAATATTGCAACTGTAGAATTTTGTTTTCTTTGAAACAATTAGTACAAAATGTACACAGTGTTTTTTTACATCAGGAAACAGGGAGTCTAAATATTACAACATTAGGAAACCCAATGACTAGTTAAAAGGTTTCTTCTTTCTCCGTTTTGTTCACATTCATTTATTCATAGAAACATTTGTTTTTATTTTTCTGATATGTCAGCTAGGAATCCCTCAGTGTAAATATACTGAAATTCCAGCACGGATTTAAAAAAAAAAAAAAATATTATTGTAAAGCTGCTTTTTAAAAAGTCGTTATATTTTATGCAATTATGTATGTATTTTTAAAATGCTTTTTAAATGTCTGAATGTTTTAGTAGAATCAACTAAACATAATTCTCTTCTTATGTTGTGAATGCAGGTTTTGGTCCGTGATTGGACACTTATAAAAAACTATTTAAACAATAGAATTTTATGTTAGGGTATTTAAGCTTTTACCCGTATGTTAACATTATTATGCGTGATAAAACGACTTGTTTTTATTCAAACACGGCCTAAGTCTTTATTTTTTGCTGAGAGATTCAGTCTGACTTATTGCCAAAGTGTACATAAATTAAAAACCCTGCATTTTATGCCGTTCGCGGCTGTTCAACCAGCATCTAGTTTCAGCTCCCCTCTACAGATCTGGGACTGGGTGACCAGTGAGCTGAATACTGCAAGTGTTAGCATGCCTATATAGCACTTTGTCTCACACAAGTGCCACGTCCATTGTGAGTAGTTTTTCACTTCTTGTTTCTCATTATTTGTAACGGATTTCACTATGAGGCGCCTCTTTTCTTTCTTCTGATTTCTAGCGGTGTTCGATCTCATCTCGTTACCCAAGCGGAGCAAGCCTCATCACTGTGCCCAAACAGCAACACTGGACTATCCTTTTGTCAAGCGCACCTTTGGATTCACTATCATGCCAACACAGAGAAATCACTCCACAACGTCAGCATAGAGGAATTACCACTGCATGTTTGATTTTGTCTCTGCACTTTGGATCTTCTCTCTGGAAAGGTTTTTTTTATTGTGTTGACTTCCACTAATAACAACACAGATTTATCTGTTTACGTTTTAGTATCAATTTAATTATTATTTCTCACGTCAAATGTTAGTTTTAATGTATATGTACTAATATTCACGTATGACATTTACGGTCTTCACTTGTTTCACCACAGTTGTACACTGTTGCACATTATCATTATAAGGAATTTTTATGTTTATGCGCCACCTTCAGGTGTCCCCTTGGTTATCTGACGAATCATCCTCATATTACATATGTCTAGCTATACCGTATAAAATACCTAAAAAGTAAATGTCTACAGTTCAAGCATTTGAAACAATGTGTCTAGGCTTACTATTCCCAGTAATTAATTATGTTGTTGTCAGAGTTATAACCCCTAAGCATTTGTGTTTTTAACTTGAAGATCCAATAAACTTCTTGTCTCCTTAGAATATTAAGTTTATTACCTCCTCTTATGTTTTTTTATTTGCTCTCTGTCTGAAGGTTTGCAAATTTTGGTTGTGCTCGTCAATAAAGTGTTTCGCCAGAGCTGAACATGCATTTTTGTTTTCTATATATGACATATGTTCCCTAATGCAAGTTATTATATCCCTTGTTGTCATTCATACAGGGAGTGTAGAATTATTAGGCAAGTTGTATTTTTGAGGATTAATTTTATTATTGAACAACAACCATGTTCTCAATGAACCCAAAAAACTCATTAATATCAAAGCTGAATAGTTTTGGAAGTAGTTTTTAGTTTGTTTTTAGTTATAGCTATTTTAGGGGGATATCTGTGTGTGCAGGTGACTATTACTGTGCATAATTATTAGGCAACTTAACAAAAAACAAATATATACCCATTTCAATTGTTTATTTTTACCAGTGAAACCAATATAACATCTCAACATTCACAAATATACATTTCTGACATTCAAAAACAAAACAAAAACAAATCAGTGACCAATATAGCCACCTTTCTTTGCAAGGACACTCAAAAGCCTGCCATCCATGGATTCTGTCAGTGTTTTGATCTGTTCACCATCAACATTGCGTGCAGCAGCAACCACAGCCTCCCAGACACTGTTCAGAGAGGTGTACTGTTTTCCCTCCTTGTAAATCTCACATTTGATGATGGACCACAGGTTCTCAATGGGGTTCAGATCATGTGAACAAGGAGGCCATGTCATTAGATTTTCTTCTTGTATACCCTTTCTTGCCAGCCACGCTGTGGAGTACTTGGACGCGTGTGATGGAGCATTGTCCTGCATGAAAATCATGTTTTTCTTGAAGGATGCAGACTTCTTCCTGTACCACTGCTTGAAGAAGGTGTCTTCCAGAAACTGGCAGTAGGACTGGGAGTTGAGCTTGACTCCATCCTCAACCCGAAAAGGCCCCACAAGCTCATCTTTGATGATACCAGCCCAAACCAGTACTCCACCTCCACCTTGCTGGCGTCTGAGTCGGACTGGAGCTCTCTGCCCTTTACCAATCCAGCCACGGCCCATCCATCTGGCCCATCAAGACTCACTCTCATTTCATCAGTCCATAAAACCTTTGAAAAATCAGTCTTGAGATATTTCTTGGCCCAGTCTTGACGTTTCAGCTTGTGTGTCTTGTTCAGTGGTGGTCGTCTTTCAGCCTTTCTTACCTTGGCCATGTCCCTGAGTATTGCACACCTTGTGCTTTTGGGCACTCCAGTGATGTTGCAGCTCTGAAATATGGCCAAACTGGTGGCAAGTGGCATCTTGGCAGCTGCACGCTTGACTTTTCTCAGTTCATGGGCAGTTATTTTGCGCCTTGGTTTTTCCACACGCTTCTTGCGACCCAGTTGACTATTTTGAATGAAACGCTTGATTGTTCGATGATCACGCTTCAGAAGCTTTGCAATTTTAAGAGTGCTGCATCCCTCTGCAAGATATCTCACTATTTTTGACTTTTCTGAGCCTGTCAAGTCCTTCTTTTGACCCATTTTGCCAAAGGAAAGGAAGTTGCCTAATAATTATGCACACCTGATATAGGGTGTTGATGTCATTAGACCACACCCCTTCTCATTACAGAGATGCACATCACCTAATATGCTTAATTGGTAGTAGGCTTTCGAGCCTATACAGCTTGGAGTAAGACAACATGCATAAAGAGGATGATGTGGTCAAAATACTCATTTGCCTAATAATTCTGCACTCCCTGTATATATTGCCCTCTGTGTTCTGTACATTCTATTAAATAGATAACATATTCAGAAGAACAATTTATGCACCCTTTAACAATGAATTCCTCATTAGTAATATGGGACTTAAATGTTTTTGCTACCGCATCTGTAGGTACCAAAAGTGAAGAGCTATGAGCTCCCTAAGTCTGGTTTAGTGTCTCTTAACATACTTGGGGATAGTGTATTCCCTAAGGTTTTCCCCCTAGAACAGTGATTATCAACCACTGTGCTGCGGCACACTAGTGTGCCGTGAGAGATCATCAGGTGTGCCGCCATCGCAGAGGCAGACTGACAGGCTCATCAGGCAGATGGCATCATTTACAACATGACATATTTACATTCATTCACAGTCATTATGATTGTTTGTGAATGAATGTCAATATGTCATGTATTGTAAATGAATCATTAGGTGAGTGGGCGCCCTGCTTTGAGCAGAGTAGACTCAGGATGCGGGTGGCAGTACAGTTGCGATGCAGATGATGCTATTGACAGGCGGAAGTTGTTTCTGCTTAAACATGTTAATTTGTTCAGCTTGGTGAAGGGCGGCATTTACGTCTGACATTGGCCATCTCTCTCCGCAGGTTCCGTCTCCCGTCTACTACTTGCTGGGAACCAGGTGAGGTTAACAGGGCATATTAACCCATTATGATAATGTCCTTAGTTTAATAAAGTGCTAGATAGAGCACTCTCACTGAGTGCTATAGGTGTGCCCATGCTTTTTGGCTCGTTCTGGAGAATATAAAAAAACTAAAATCCAGATAGCAAACCAATACAAACTCACAAATATTACATAACCTTTATCTGAGCATGTATGCTTATTTTACATTACAACGGTTACAATATAAAAACAGATTGACCTATATTTGTAGTGCAGTCATATTGTAATTTTAAGTATTTTATGAATAAAGAAAAAACAAACTCAGTAAGGATAGTGATGTACCTAAAAAAAGAAAGTAAATTTTACTAAATTAATAATTTCCATGTCAACTCTCCTCAGATGGACTCAACAAAGTGCCATTGTTTATTATGTCGTTTGTATCAATAACCATTCTGGTAACACCAGTTTCCAAACAATAGAGCACAGAGACTAATAATTAACTATGGATTCCACATGGGATAGAGATAGACAGGCCAGACAGCTGAAAAGAACAGCAGACTTGAATGAAATATTGGGCAGTAATCAAAGTGGGATAACTACACCCACCACTTTAGAAGGGATTTTGAGAGATGTTCACAAAACAATGTTTAAACAAGACAAGGTTTGGAGGAACCGTCACTTCTTTGAAAAATACTTAGAGAAAAAACTATTACCTAGAGGTCTACGGATCCAACTCTTTCCGGCATTTGAATTAAAAAATCATTCTTATACAGATGAGTGGGAAGAGGCACTAACAGAATGTTCTGTTAAACTAATGAATATACTTATAAAACATGATCAATCTGAGTATGATATACTAGAGAATAAAATAGCAGAATATAATGAAGCACTCAAGAAATTTGAGAATGACCCTGAATTTGAAAAACTATACAAAAGTTATCAGAAAGAGTTGGACAAATATGAAGTAGTACTTAAAGCCACCAAACAGAGCAAACTCAATAGGGACTTTTCCAGTAATAAATCCAATCAAAAATCCCAAAGTGACTATAGTCCAGAGTGACGTATCGGTTACGGATGGGGAGGAAGGTAGTTCCATGGGAACCAGTACCCCTAATGCGGGCCCCAGTACTAACCAAAATACAATAGCCCCTCGATCCTCTAGTCGCCATAAGAGGAAAGATTTTTTAGAATCAGCAGGGGAAGGCGAACACGAAGAGGAAGGGGGAAGAAACAAAAGACCAGCCAGAGGCCGGAGCCGTGCACAGACTGGACAGCAGGGGAACTGGAGGCAACCGAGAAGACCCCCGAGCCCATTTTCACAGATTGAATGTGTGAATCAGTAAATGTAATAAACCTATCTAAAAATACCTTTAAGTAAAGAACACATTTCAGTATTGTCTAAAGGTCTGTCCTTCTGCCCTTCTAATCAAATTGACAAATTCGAAATTATAAAAAGACATTCAGCTATATATGCGCAAATTAGCTCTGAACAAGTTTTTCTCACAAACAGAAAATCAATGGGGATGGAATGCTGAAGAATTTGAATCCATTCAAGCATTAGAGTATTTGCTGGAAGAGTCAGAGCCAGCAACCTCTGCTAAATGGAGAAGTAGTATAAAGAATAAATCTACTTTCTTAACCAGAAACATCAACACACCCCAGCTAGACATCTTTAATTAAATGGTATGCAGTGATATAACTGCGTTGAAAATATCTCCAACACACCGTCATTTAACCTACAAGGAAAGAATGATGCTTCAAAATCTAAAAGAAATGGATGAGATAGCACAGATAAGGGGGGTAATATAGTAATATGGCCATTAGACATGTACCTCAAAGAGGTCCACAAGCAACTAAGAAATCAAAGTTGTTATACAAAATTACTGTACAATCCAATGACAGGATACTCTAATATTTATGATCATATGATCAATCAGGCTTTTTCTCAGGGAACAATATCCGACAAAGAAAAGAAATTCCTTACAGTACAGAACCCCAAGATAGCTACCTTCTATCTAATACCAAAAGTGCATAAAGATCTGCAAACACTACCAGGACGACCAATAGTTTCCGGATTGGGGTGCCTAACGGAAAAAGCAAGCCAGTATATGGATTACCGATTGAGGGAATATGTTCAAGAGTTACTCTCATATATACACGAGATACCATGCAGATTCTACAAAAATTAGAAAATGTAAATTTAACTACAACAACTTGGTTAGTCACTACAGATGTGAAATCATTATACACGTCAATTTATCACAACATGGGCATTAAAGCAGTAGAATACTTTCTGGAATCAAAGTCAGAGGAGGATGCTGATCATGATAGATTTGTATTGAAGTTATTGGATTTCATCTTGAATTACAACTTTTGTATATTCGATAACAGATTTTATCTGCAAACCCGTGGAACAGCCATGGAGACAGCCTGTGCTCCCAAGTATGCCAATTTATTCTTAGGCTGGTGGGAGGCAGAACATGTCTTCACAGATGAAAATACAAAATTTACCTATATGATCCCGCTATGGCTGCGCTACATAGATGATATTTTCTTTCTCTGGGAGGAACATATGAACATCTACAAGAATTCCTGGATAAATTAAACCAGAATAAACTAAATATTAAACTAACACATGAAGCCAGCCAGAATGCCATAAACTTCCTAGATTTAACTATCAGTAAAGATACTGAAGGGAACATAAAAACGGATCCAAACACACCGCCAAAGCTGCTGCAGATCCGGAAACCCTGACGTCACGGTCAGAGCGGAGGTGGATGAGACCAAAGATAGGCAGCAGGGTTGCTAGCTGTAAAACGGCGTGTGAAGCCGTAGTAAGCACAAAAATAGAAAAATACAGCAGCACTTAAAGAGGAAACAGAGGGCTATTAATAAAAATGAATACAAACTTTATTCGACAGCCATAAAAATGGTACAAGGCTAGAAAACGCCTTGACTAGTTTCATGCTTCATTGAGCACTTAATCATAGGGTCACCATAAAAACGGATCTATATAGGAAAAAGACGGCGACCAACAGCTTACTATATAGCACCTGTGCCCATGCCCCAGGAACCATCAAAGGTCTACCCACTTGTGAGTTCCTAAGAATACGCAGAAATTGCTCTAATGATCAAACATTCAAATTGAGAGCTAATGAATTAGAACAGAGACTTGTCAACCGTGGGTATAGATAGTAAAAGGAGTATAAAAAGAGCAAAATACAGAACACTACAAAGAAACAGAAGGGAATTATTGTATAAAAAAGTTAAACCTGACTCCAAAGCTCTGAGATTAATCGTAACCTACAACCACCAAACCACCCATCGAAATTGTAAACAAACACTGGGAAATTTTGATGACAGATCCAATCTTAAAGAGTAAGCTTGGGGACAAATCAGCAATTGGGTATAGACAAACTAATTGCTAGATTACGAGTTGTGCGTTAGGCTTAAAAAGCAGCGTTGGCCGGTCCTAACGCTGCTTTTTAACTCCCACTGGTATTACGAGTCTTGCAGGTACAAGTGTACCGCTCACTTTTTTCGCCAGACTTGGAAATACCGCAAATCCACTTACATAAATTGCGTATCCTCTTTTTTCAATGGGACTTGCATAGCGCCGGTATTAAGAGCCTTACAAAAATTGAGCGGTAGACCCTCTCCTGTCAAGACTGGTACCGCATTTTAAAGTCAGTAGTTAAGAGTTTTGCACTACAACGCCGTAGCATAAAACTCTTAACTAAAGCACTAAAAAGTACACAAACACCCATAAACTACCTATTAACCCCTAAACCGAGGCCCCCCCACATCGCAAACACTAAAATACATTTTTTAGCCCCTAATCTGCCAAACCAGACATCGCCGCCACTATATTAAATATATTAACCCCTAAACCGCCGCACTCCCACCTCACAAACATTAGTTAAATATTATTAACCCCTAATCTGCCATCCCTAACATCGCCTACACCTACCTACACTTATTAACCCCTAATCTGCCGCCCCCAACATCGCCGCCACTATACTAAAGTTATTAACTCCTAAATCTAAGTCTAACCCTAACTCTAACCCCCCTAACTTAAATATAATTTAAATAAATCTAAATAAAATTACTATAATTAACTACATTATTACTATTTAAAACTAAATACTTACCTGTAAAATAAACCCTAAGCTAGCTACTATATAACTAATAGTTACATTATATCTAGCTTAGGGTTTATTTTTATTTTACAGGCAAGTTTGTATTTATTTTAACTAGGTAGAATAGTTATTAAATAGTTATTAACTATTTAATAAACTACCTAGCTAAAATAAAGACAAATTTACTTGTAAAATAAAACCTAACCTAAGTTACACTAACACCTAACACTACACTATAATTAAATTAATTCCCTAAACTAAATACAATTAAATACAATTAAATAAAATTAGCTAAAGTACAAAAAACAAACACTAAATTACAGAAAATAATAAACAAATTACAAGATTGTTAAACTAATTGCACCTAATCTAATCCCCCTAACAAAAATAAAAAAGCCCCCCAAAATACAAAAAGCCCTACCCTACACTATATTACAAATAGCCCTTAAAAGGGCCTTTTGAGGGGCATTGCCCCAAAGTAATCAGCTCTTTTACCTGTAAAAAAATTACAAATTCCCCCCAACATTAAAACCCACCACCCACACAACCAACCCTACTCTAAAATCCACCCAATACCCCCTTAAAAAAACCTAACACTAACCCCGTGAAGATTACCTTACCGGGAGAAGTCTTCATCCAACCAGGCCGAAGTCCTCAACGAATCCGGCAGAAGTGGTCCTCCAGACGGGCAGAAGTCTTCATCCAGACGGCATCTTCTATCTTCATCCATCCGTCGCGGAGTGGGTCCATCTTCAAGACATCCAACGCGGAGCATCCTCTTCTTTCCACGTTGACTGAAGAATGAAGGTTCCTTTAAGTGACGTCATCCAAGATGGCGTCCCTTAGATTCCGATTGGCTGATAGAATTCTATCAGCCAATCGAAATTGAGGTAGGAAAAATCCCATTGGCTAATGCAATCAGCCATTAGGATTGAACTTCAATCCTATTGGCTGATCCAATCAGCCAATAGGATTGAGCTGGCATTCTATTGGCTGTTCCAATCAGCCAATAGAATGCCAGCTCAATCCTATTGGCTGATTGCATCAGCCAATAGGATTTTTTCTACCCTAATTTCGATTGGATGACGTCACTTAAAGGTACCTACCTTCATTCTTCAGTCGCCGTGGAAAGAAGAGGATGCTCCGTGTCGGATGTCTTGAAGATGGACCCGCTCCGCGCCGGATGGATGAAGATAGAAGATGCCGTCTGGATGAAGACTTCTACCCATCTGGAGGACCACTTCTGCCCGTCTGGAGGACCACTTCTGCTGGATTCGTTCAGGACTTCGGCCCGGTTGGATGAAGACTTCTCCCGGTAAGGTGATCTTCAAGAGGTTAGTGTTAGGTTTTTTTGAGGGAGTATTGGGTGGGTTTTAGAGTAGGGTTGGTTGTGTGGGTGGTGGGTTTTAATGTTGGGGCGGATTTGTAAATTTTTTTACAGGTAAAAGAGCTGATTACTTTGGGGTAATGCCCCGCACAAGGCCCTTTTAATGGCTATTTGCAATTTAGTGTAGGGTAGGGCTTTTTTTATTTTGGGGGGGCTTTTTTATTTTGTTAGGGGGATTAGATTAGGTGTAATTAGTTTAAAAATCTTGTAATTTGTTTATTATTTTCTGTAATTTAGTGTTGTTTTTTTTTTGTACTTTAGCTAATTTTATTTAATTGTATTTAATTTAGGGAATTAATTTAATTATAGTGTAGTGTTAGGTGTTATTGTAACTTAGGTTAGGATGTATTTTACTTTTGTATTTATTTTAGCTAAGTAGTTTATTAAATAGTTAATAACTATTTAGTAACTATTCTACCTAGTTAAAATAAATACAAACTTGCCTGTAAAATAAAAATAAACCCTAAACTAGATACAATGTAATTATTAGTTATATTGTAGATAGCTTGGGGTTTATTTTATAGGTAAGTATTTAGTTTTAAATAGGAGCAATTTAGTTAATTATAGTAATTTTATTTAGATTTATTTAAATTATATTTAAGTTAGGGAGGGTTAGGGTTAGACTTAGGTTTAGGGGTTAATATGTTTATTATAGTGGCGGCGACATTGGGGGCAACAGATTAGGGGTTAATAAGTGTAGGTAGGTTGCGTGGACATTTGGGGGCGGCAGATTAGGGGTTAATTAATATAATGTAGGTGTCGGCGATGTTGGGGGCAGCAGATTAGGGGTTAATAGGTGTAAGATTAGGGGTGTTTAGACTCTGGGTTCATGTTAGGATGTTAGGTGTAGACATAAATTGTATTTCCCCATAGGAATCAATCTGGCTGCGTTAGGAGCTAAACGCTGCTTTTTTGAAGGTGTTAGACTTTTTTTCAGCCGGGTCTCCCCGTTGATTCCTATGGGGAAATCGTGCATGAGCACGTTACACCAGCTCACCACTGACTTAAGCAGTGCTGGTATTGGAGTGCGGTAATGAGCAAAATTTTGCTCAACACTCACTTCTTGTCTTTTTTTTTTTTTTTTAAGATTTCAAAAGTTTATTGAAGTCAAAACAATTACATCAAAAATAAAGTGCATTAAAGAAATTGTGTTTTGGTGCGTTACACTTCAGATTTGTGCACAAAATAAAATAGGGGGAGGGGGACATAAAAATAAACTCAAATATGGTTACAAGAATTAAATAACAAATATAGAGAAAGAATGTCTTTTAGCATGCGTTACATTCCAACATGAATCTGGCATTATATCATCAACATTTGGGACTGTAATTGGTGTGAAGTTGTATTGGGATATCTAGGTGTGATTACGAGGGATAATTTTGTATGTATGACTCCCACATAAAAGTCATTTGTGCGTATAAGTCTATATTTTTGTTTTTCATGTAAGAGTATTCTTCTAAAGATATTGTGCGGTGGCACTCAAAGTGCCATTGACTAAGGGACAGTGCTTCCTCTGATTTCCACTTCCTGGCAATCAGAATTTTAAAGCTATTGCTCAGTATATGTAGCAGTTTTTTGGACGGGGTGGGGAGTTTGTTTGGGACTTTGTTAAAAAGCCACAAGCAAGGATCAAGGGGCATTTCTATTCCCAAAATTTTACTGGATTCCTTGGCTACGTCGGACCAGATGGGAGTTAATTTATTACATTGCCACCAGATATGAGACATGTGACATTCTAGAGACCCACATCTCCAGCAATGTGCTGATTTAAGTCTATATATCTTTTTGCATCTTTCTGGGGTCAGATACCATCTTTGTACAATTTTTAAATTAAGTTCTACAAATTTACTATAGGCTGAGTTTTTTTTTAATGTTAACAAAAATCTGTAGAGCTTCTGAATAAGAGATGTCTGTCCCTAACTCCAAGTTCCATCTGTCAATGTAATATGGGAGAGATCCCTGTGGCGGTTGTGACAGCATTGCGTGAATGATTGAGAGTGCGTGTCTGGTCGGAGTGGGTTTGTCGCAAAGTGATTCAAATGGCGTCATTGTTCTTGTCATGTTGTTAGATTGCGGATGGGAGGTAATGTATGAGTGGCATTGTCTATAAAAAAGCCAGTCCTTAAAGACAAGGAAACCTGCAGAAATCAATTCATCTGTATTTGGAGAGTGGTGCTCATTTCCAAGATGATGGATTTGCAAGGATCGAATGGGTGTACCTATTAGTTTAGAGGCTATCGGAAGGCCAGGTCAGAATTCGTAAATTATGAGTTAATTGTGTTAAGGGCGAGTATTTAGATGATATGTTAGGGTATTCTGTGAGGATCTTGTCCCAAATTTTAAACGTTTCTAATATTGGCTGGGAAGAACATTTTTTAAATTTGATCCTGTCTTTTGGGGTCCAACATAACTGTCCTAGGTGTCGGTTTTGAGTAAGGTCATGTTCTAATTGGACCCAGGCTTTATTAGATTGGTTTGAGTACCAGTCTATAATACGCTGTAAAAAAGTAGCTTGTCTGTACCGATGGAAGTCCGGAACACCCAGGCCTCCCATCTCTATGGGGAGAAGCATGATTTTTTTGCTAATTCTTGCTATGGTATTAAACCAGATGAAGTCCAATATATTCGACTGTAGTGAGTCCAAAAAGCTTTTGGGAAGGGGAATGGGCAGCGTTTGAAAAAAATAAAGGACTCTTGGAAGAATATTCATTTTAATGATATTCATCCTTCCTAACCAGGAAGTATATTTTCTTTTCCAAGAGGAGAGATCTGTAATTATCTGTTTGAATAAAGGTTTGTAATTTTGTATAAAAAGCTGTTCTGGTGTTGGGGTGAGTTGGACGCCCAAATATTTAAGTGAGGTTTGTTGCCAGCGAAATGGACAGATCTGCTGGACTAAGTGTATGTCAGATTGTGGGACATTAATATTCATGATTTCCGATTTACTTTTATTGACTAAAAAGTTGGAAGCTTTACCGAAATCATCTAATTGGCTGATAATATGGGGGATAGTAGTTAAAGGGTTTGTTATGCAAAATAGGATATCGTCAGCGTACAGCATGACTTTGTGATGTGAGTTTTGTATTTGTATTCCTGTTATGAGCGGGTGGTTGCGGATCTTTTGCGCGAGGGCTTCTATTGCACACGCAAATAGGAGTGGGGAGAGGGGACAGCCCTGTCTGGTACCATTGGTAATGTTGAAAGGGGCTGAGAGGGACCCATTCACGTGGACTCTGGCAGTAGGGGTAGAATACATGGCAAATATACGGTCTGAAAATTCCTGTCCTATACAAATTTTCTGGAGTACCACTTTCAGGAACGGCCAACCAACGTGGTCAAAAGCCTTTTCCGCGTCAGTTGACAGAACCAGGAGCGGAATGTTTTTGTGAGTGGCGTATTCTATTAGCTGAGTGATCCTGACCATATTGTCCTTCGCTTCCCTGGTGGGAACAAATCCAACCTGATCATTTCTAATCAGCTGTGGTAGAACAGTGTTTAATCGTGTTGCAAGTATTTTGGCGTAAATCTTAAGATCAGTGTTTAAAAGAGAGATTGGTCTGTAATTTTCTACAAATTCAGGGTTTTTACCAGGTTTAGGTATGATGGAGATGTATGCCTCCAGTGTTTGTGTGAAGAATGGACTATTAGGGGTTATAGAGTTAAAGAGGGTAAGTAAGTGTGGGACCAATATGTCAATGTATTTTTTATAATAATAAGTTGTGTAGCCATCTGGGCCTGGGGCTTTTCCAATAGGAAGGTCTTTTATTGTTTTCCGGATTTCAGGAAGAGAAATGGGGCTTTTGAGAAAGGCTTGCTGGTCTTCTGTTATTACTGGAAAGTGTATATCCATGAGAAACTGGTTTATATAATTTAAGGGATCGTGTGCGTTGTTTAGATGGGAGGCCTCTGATGCAGTGGATAGGTTATATAGCCGTTCGTAGTAAGTGCGAAATGATTCAGCAATTGCTGCCGTATCGTAATATGTTTTGTTTGTGGATTTTATCGAGAGAATATAGCTGCGATTAGAATTGCGTTTTAGTCTACGGGCGAAGAGTTTGCTACATTTATTATCTCCTTCATAGTAGGATTGTTTAAGTTTAAAAGCTAGGCATTTACATTCCTTATCTATGAGGTGGGCTGTTGTCTGCTTTATAGTCTGCAGTTCTGCAATCAACTGTGTGTCTGTGGGTTTCTTTTTGAGTTGGGTTTCTATATCACTTAATTTATATAGTAATTGTCTCTGTTGTTTTCTGTAATGGGAAGATATATTAATGAGTTCTCCCCGTATTGTTGCTTTATGTGCTTCCCAAGTGTTCTGGAATGATGGGACCGATCCTACGTTCGTGTCAAAGTAATCTTTGTTGTTTTTTTGTATCTTTTCGCCATATTGTGGTAAATCTAAAAGTTCATCATTAAGTTTCCAAAGATAGGCTGATAGTGATGCCGAAGGCCAAGCTATTGTGCATAATGCCATAGAATGGTATGACCAGGATGAAGGGATAATGATTGAGTGTGTAGTTTTTGATAGTGTATTGACATCTGTTAATATGTAGTCTATGCGGGAGTAACGTGAATGTGGGTGGGAAAAAAATGTGAAGTCGTCTTCGTCAGGGTGATGAACTCTCCATACATCATGGACAGCTAAGTCTCTAAGGCATTGTTTTATTAGTGAGATAGTCTTGTGTGGTGTGGATGAAGTGTGGTTTGAGTTGTCTCTAAAGGGGTCTAGTGTTATATTTAGGTCACCTCCTATGATTAGCATCCCTTTAACAACTTCTAATATTTTTCTGGATAAAGAGGATATGAAGCTATCTTGGCCTGTGTTTGGGGCATAGGCACATACTGTCAGGGTACCATCCTCTCTCTCCATTTATCTGCAACTATGTCTCTTTAGGACCCAGTAATGCAGCACACTTTACCTTTATAAGCTTCACCTGCCATTCAATCATTGCTTAGTATTGGTGCTTCCAACCACAGAACAGCCTCTCTCTTGATCAGTTGCAATACTGCTCAAACCTAACTCACTAAATAGTGACTCCTGTGAACGCTGTTCACAAATCTTCAAACCTCCAGTTTCAAGTATTCAGCTATAACAACTGCATGGCTGTAGGTTCATTGAATCTACTATACCTGTCTGTGTAAGAACCAGAGCCGTGCTGCAAACCCTCCTCCTTCCCTGAACTAGGTGAGCGGTGACGTCACACGCCTGCATCGCTCCACGCACGCTGTCCTCAGAATACAGCGCTACAGCCTACTCCTCCTGAACGGCCGCAACTAAAGTCTCTCTACATACCGGTGAGCTTTTTCTCAATTCAAACCTTCTTGTCACACGGACTACCAGCACAAAGTCTATATCTATATTGTTAGCCTGCTATACAATTGGGTTTTCACTTAACGCTGCTATTTCGCCAATTGCATATCTCAATCCATTTCTCTCATACCATGTTGCAGTCTGCAATTAGCTTTAGTCTGATTTGTATACTAATTTAATGGTTAAGCATATCTTCTAGCTTACTATAGTATATCAATGTTATGCACTTCTTATACTCAGAAGTTATACACCTGCTGTTGATATATACATTTGCATTGTTTGGTTAAATCTCCTGCCACATTAAACTCAGTGCACTCTGTACACATGCAGTGGCAATAGGAACCTTTAACCAACATATACATATAATAAATTCTGCTGAATGGTTCTATGGTACAACCAGCTGCCTCGGATTATAATGTTGTTACCATACACCTGCTCAGCTACATATATATATATTTTGTTAACCAGAATTCCAGCAGTTGTGGTCCACATTTATAACCAAGCTCAACCATTCTAATTCTTTTAGATTAAAATAAAGTTGAGCCTGACACATACCAAGGTAGTAACTGTATTATATAGTTTCCCTACTAGGATTATATATCTACCCTCGACGTCTCTATAGGAGTCAAACAGTTGGAAAGGTATTCCCCTTTTAATTAAAATCCCAACTCCATTGGTTTTTACTTTGTTAGAAGAGTAGTATGAGGGGCCAAATTTGTAAAAAAAGGTTTTTGGTTCTTGTCCCTTTAAGAAATGTGATTCCTGTAAGAAGATTAATTCTCCTTTTTTACTCTTGATGTCTCTAATTGCTACATTTCTTTTATGTGGATTATTTAAGCCCTTGGCGTTAATGGACATAAAGGACAGTCTCCTATTAGTATGAATGGTTTTGCTCATGGTGTCTAATATCTAAGAGGGAGTGCGTTATTAGAAGAAAATATAGTGGTAACTGTATCCGGCTATATTTTAGGCCCATGTGGAATGGATAAGTCATTGCATAGTATTGAGACACAAAGCATGGAAAATATACATCTGAAAACGATAATTGTATTAGCTGAACAGTATAGATCATAACAATAATATAGTAACCATAAAGATAAATAATGGGGTATGGGGAATGGTGGAAAACCATAGGTAAGATTGAAATTACAGTCATTTCAATCGGAGGTCCTACAACCGTTAGGACGTAAGTGGTATATTATAGAATAACAGTGTAAACAATGCATGTAGAAAGCTACAAGTATAAATCTTTGAGTTAAGCTAAGTGAAACTTATCAAGGTCATATTGAAAACAAAAATTTCACATGAGCTTCATTACAAATTCTTATAACGAGCAAAGTCCTGGATAAACTAAAAACAGTTAACTAGAAAAACTTAGGAGGAAAACATAATATGCGTTACATGTAGTAAAATGTTAACAACATATTAAACTTTTTGCTATAGTGGTTGGGTCTCACCAATTATAAAGGGTGCATATTGTCCTTAGCCCAAATCAGTCTCTAGGTGAGGAAGGAGAGATATTCGCTCTGCCCCTTCTTTTTTTGTATGGCTGTACTTTGCTCCACGCTGTTTTCTGCAGGCTGGTCAGGTGAGTTTGGAGACTTGTGGCCTGGGAGCTGTCTTGAGAGGATGATGGAGGGCCTGGTGGCTTCAGAGGGATTCACAAGCCTTTGGAAAGCTTGTCCAGATCTTGGATTCCTTTGTAGATAAGAGTTTGTCCATCGTGGGGGACAATTAGACTGAAAGGATATCCCCAGCGGTACTTGATATGTTTGTCTTGTAGTATTGATGTGAAGAAGCGGGCTTCTCTGTGTTTCTGGATGGTGCTTTGGCATAAGTCTGGGTAAATGTGTAGGTCATGGTCCAGGTAGGAAATAACGTGAGAGGATCTAGCCTTCTGCCAGATGATTTCTCTGTCAGTGAATCTGAGAAACTTAAGGATAGTGTCTCTGGGGGGAGCATTTGGAGGTGGTGGAGGCCGGAGAGATCTGTGTACTCTTTCGATTTCCATTGGGGGAGCTTGCTGATCACCAATTACTTGTTGAAAAAGGCCTTGTAGATAGGCCGACATGTCGGCTGGTTTGATTGATTCCAGAATTCCTCTTATGCGTAAATTGCTCCTTCTTCCCCTGTTCTCTAGGTCTTCATTTTTTTCTTCCAATGCTTCCAGCTTTGAGTCATGCGTGGAGATTTTATTGTAAAGAGATCCAACTGCCTCAGTAGTGGTGTCCTGAATTTCTTCCATATCCACTATTCTCTCCCCTAATTCAGATATATCTTTGCGCAGTGTGGATAGTTCTTTGGTAATTAAAGATTTGAGTGATTCAAAATCATCTTTAGATGGGAGCTTTGCAATGTCCTGCTTAAGCTGCATAATGATGATATTGTGTCAGGGGTTGTTTGTTGTTCTGGTGTGGAGGGCTCTTGAGAGTCTGAGTTGGTTGATTGAAAAAAGGAGCTAACCAGAGAGTTATTATTAGGTTGGTTTTTGGCGCTTTTTTCACCTTTGCTTTTGTTTTTAGACGCCATGTTTTTGTTAAAGTAAAGCAAACACAGTATTCAGGGCGTATGAATGTTAATGAATATATGGCTTGATCCAAGTTTCCTCACATAAATTGTGTATTAAGTTTGAATTTCTATGTCTTTAGGTAGGCTTTTCCAGGTGTGCAGCGTTATATTGTATACACATCGTATAGGTTTTTCAGGCCGCATTGGGAAAGTGTAATTGTGTCCCTGTAAAACACATCTCATTTAAGTGGCTGATGTAAATATATGCAGCTTGATGTGACAGTGGTTTTCCGAGGTGCGCACCTTATTCAGCAGCATTGGGGATCCGATCAGTGAACTTTTAGAGTGCTGCATTAAGCTAGATTGTTTGCCTCAGGGTAATCTCTCCTGCGCGCATTATAAATCCAATATGGCGGCAGTGCGCTTCTCACCTCTCATGTCCCTCAATGTTGCGAGCCAAGCCAAGCTCGTTTAGCAAGAAAAATGCTCAAATCTGTGTTTCCTAACGTTTATCCGTGTTATGACAGTCTGTTAACAAATATCACTGTTTTAGTGCTATAAGGTCCCACTGCTGTAACGGAGCTGTGCTACTGTGTGGCCATCCACTTCCTGGTCACTTCTTGTCTTTTAACGACGGGTTTGTAAAAACCTGTAATACCAGCGCTGTAGGTAAGTGAGCGGTGAGCATAAATTGCTTGTTAGCATCACATAGCCTCTAACGCAAAACTTGTAATCTAGGTGTAAGAATCTAAAGGATTTAGTTAGCAGTAGTCACTTACAAACGAAAAAAACTAAATCAGCATTCAACCCCGGCTCAGCAAAATGTGGTAATTGCAGTACATGCAAGCACATGGTAAAAATGAGCAACTTTAAAGACAGATTCGGAACTACACATTCCATCAAAAGATATATTAGCTATAACACAGAAGGAGTAATTTATGTGCTTTGCTGCAGATGTAATTTGCTCTATATAGGGATGACTACCCGAAAGCTAAGACTAAGACTATTAGAGCACTTACGTAATATCAAAAATGCAGCTAAAGATCTGGAAGGTGGAAAAGCTATAACTAGTGTAGCATCCCACCTTTTGAAATACCATCAATCTAACAAAGATGAGCTCCAATGTTGGGGATTGAAAAGGTATCATTAGGTATTAGGGGAGGAGACCTTGAGACAGCACTACTCAAGGCGGAGAGTAGATGGATCTATTTATTGCATACTGTACATCCCAATGGGATGAATTAACAAAATAATTATTATATATTCTTATAAGTCCATCCACCAAACTCCTCACTCCTTACATGTTCAATATGTGTCCATAATATGAGTCCCATTGTAAAATACACAACGGTATCCATATCCTAGTATAACACATCCAACATATAAGTCGCCATTTAGTTAGTTTATTTACGGCTAGATTTAGAGTTTTGTCGGTAACGACCCGTGTAGCTAACACTGGCTTTTTTTCCCCTGCACCTTTTAAATACCGCTGGTATTTAGAGTTCACAGAAGGGCTGCATTAGGCTCCAAAAAGGGAACGTATAGCATAATTTACCGCCACTGCAACTCTCAATACCAGCGGTGCTTACGGACGCGGCCAGCTTTCAAAAACGTGCTTGTGCATGATTCCCCCATAGGAAACAATGGGGCAGTTTGAGCTGAAAAAAAAAAGCAAAAAAGCAGCGTTCAGCTCCTAACGCAGCCCCATTGTTTCCTATGGGGAAACACTTCCTAAGTCTGCACCTAACACCCTAACATGTACCCCGAGTCTAAACACCCCTAACCTTACACTTATTAACCCCTAATCTGCCGCCCCCGCTATCGCTGACACCTGCATATTTTTTTTAACCCCTAATCTGCCGCTCCGTACACCGCCGCAACCTACATTATCCCTATGTACCCCTAATCTGCTGCCCCTAACACCGCTGACCCCTATATTATATTTATTAACCCCTAATCTGCCGCCCCCAACGTCGCCTCCACCTACCTATAATTATTAACCCCTAATCTGCCGACCGGACCTCGCCGCTACTCTAATAAATGTATTAACCCCTAAAGCTAAGTCTAACCCTAACCCTTACACCCCCCTAAGTTAAATATAATTTAAATCTAACAAAATAAATTAACTCTTATTAAATAAATTATTCCTATTTAAAGCTAAATACTTACCTGTAAAATAAATCCTAATATAGCTACAATATAAATTATAATTATATTGTAGCTATTTTAGGATTAATATTTATTTTACAGGCAACTTTGCATTTATTTTAACCAGGTACAATAGCTATTAAATAGTTAATAACTATTTAATAGCTACCTAGTTAAAATAATTACAAAATTACCTGTAAAATAAATCCTAACCTAAGTTACAATTAAACCTTTATATTCTGGTAATAATTACCACCACATTTTGGCAATCACGAAGTGTAGACATTTTCCATGTAAAATCATTTTTTTTGGAAGATTAAATTATATAGGAATTTATAGTTTAATAAATTGAGGAATATTTCAGGCTCCTTGGCTACTTTTGCTACAAGAGTGTGGTATCTACTAAATATTACTTGTCCAGTTTCCATTGTGTTTTTTTTGTAATTTAATTTTTATTTTACATGTTGAATTTGATTCTGAATTAAAGCTACAGTCTAAGTGGTCTCTTAGTGAAAAAAAAAGAAGAAAATATTTGATTTGGTTTTGTAAATACACAAACATTCAGTTTCTACTAATTGTTTTTTTTTTTTTTTTTTTTTGAAATATTGAATTTTATTCTGACTTTTTCTGGAATTTGTGTCTGCTCATATTTGCATGGGATTTGAACTTAAAAATATATAGTCTAGTACAATTCAAATTTGGTTTTGTTTGAATTTTCACTTTTGTGAGCAAATGTTTCAGATTGTATGGAAATTGTGTAGAATTTAAAGTTAGGAAAATACAGTTTAACTTGGGGAATATGCTAAGCCATCAGCAGTTTGAAGCATAACAAACTCTAATAATCTATTTCATTATTTATTTATTTTTTGAAACTTTGTTTGAAAACAAATAGCTTAACTCTTGGGGTATATGTAAAAGCTTAAACAGAAGTTAAAAGTTATTTAAGACTTTCTAATGTCTTTATTTTTAATTTTATTTTTCCCTCTCTTTTTCAATTTCCTTTGTTTTTCTTAATTCTTATTACATTGTTAAAATATTGTGAGCAGATGGTTCAGATTTTTTTTTAATTAAGTTTGTATTGAATAAAAAGGTGTGTAACCTTTGTTTGGGTAAAAAAGTTAAAAAGTAAATAAATAAAAATTGCATTTTAAACAACCATTGGTAGACGCTTCTTGTTTACTGTTTTATATATCCTGTGTTTGGAGCAGAGGCTGAAACCAAAGATACAATTAAAATTAGCATTTTTGGTTCCAGCCCTTTTGTGGGTATTGTTACATTGCAGTCAGCTTTTAATTAGTTTTTTTTTTTACAATGTGTAACCTTTGAGTAACAAAAAGTAAAACATTTGCATTTTAGGAGCAATTTGATTTATTTTTTTATATATCCTGTGTTTAAAGTAGATACTTGGAACCAAGCTACAGTTGAAATTAGCATTTCAAAAAGTTCTATAGAAACTACTTGAAACTACCTTTAAAATGTTTTAAGCTCCAATACAGTTATACATATCATTTATTTGCTTTGCTTAAAATATAAGTTTAGATTAATGTGATCCCCCCCTGCTAAACAATCAAAATTTAAAATATTACTACAGTTTTCCCTCCATTTAATACTATACTTCCATTGCTTTAGCTATTTCTTTTAGTAAAAATATTAAATAATTTAGAAATAATTTAGAATTATTTAGCTTGGAATTTAATGTGGTTACATTTAGTTTAGTATATTCATTCATAGGCAGTAAACAGCTTCCTTATTTATTTTTTTGTTCACTTTATTTTTGTATTATTTTTTTATCATTTTTATTTTATTTTTATTTTTATTTTATTTTTATTTTTTTCTTTCTTCTTTTCTCTCCAATTATTTTGACTAGTAATTGTTGAGGGTTTTACTATTATTTGTAATTATTATTTTTATTATAAGTAGTAGTGTTAATGGTATTGGTACTGGTAGTGAGAATAATGTTAATAACAGTAAATTATTAGTAATTGTTTGTTTTTGTTTTTCTCCTCCTTTTCCCTCTGCTTCTGCTGCTTTAAATTATTTTTGCTATCTTATTTTTGATATAAAACACTTTAATCTTGATACAATTTAGTGTAGCCTCCCATACATTGTATCTATTGCTTAGGTTATAGATACCTATGTAACTGTAACTTTATTTCCTTTTAATTTCACTAATTTTATAACTTGGTAAGGTCATTTTGTTTAAAATAAGCTAACAGTGTTTTACTTAGAATTTTTTTTTCTCTTCTTCTGCATACAAATCATAGCAACTGGTACATATTGAACTGTTTCTGCATTACTACTGAGTTGGCTTTGATTTCTTATAATTATTTATTTTATTTTATTTTTCCCTTCTGCTGCTACTTTAATTTGTTTTGCTATCACATTTGGGTTAATTTTGTTTCTCTTGCTTAGGCTATTCTATTCAGTGTCTAACCATATTTTAGTCACATGTATTTCTAAATTATATGAATTCATTTTAATTACACAAATTTTATAAGTTGTCAAGGTCATTTCAATTTTTTTTAATCAAACATTAGTTAACAGTGTTTTAATTAGATTTTTTTTCCCTCCTTTTACATATAACAAATGAGTATAATAGCTGTTACATACTGAATTATCAGTGGGCTACTATTTATTTTATTGTTATTACAAACAATAGCATTTCTTTCCTATTTTTAATTGTAATTCTAGGTAATAATGTCTTTTCCTGGGGCAAAATATTTTTCTGATACAGTAAGGGAATATTTTAAAGATGATATTAACAAACATGATGGGCCATATATTCTTCCAGAACCCTGTGAATAAAAAAATAACACATATGAAGGTTTTATGGATGTGTTAACACAAATAGTGTTAAACAAAAAGAACTCTAATAAGAAACGTAAAGCATTAGTAGTTCAAGCAGTCATTGCTACAATTGGTGGACTTGCATACATAATAGAAACATTAAAGAAGGAAAATAAAGATCTCATGGGAAAGATGGAAGAGGCACTAAACAATAGAGACTGTCTAAAAATAGCATCACTTAGAACAACGAATATTGTGGAAGAACTAGAGGATGAACTGAGAATAATTGAAGACCAGAGAGATTCATATGAGTGTAAAATCACAGAGCTTCAAAATATTATAATGGAGCAAAAAACAAATCTTATATACAGGAAGACAAGGAAGGAAAAGTCATTCCAAGATTATACCCGAATTCGGAGTCGCTATGGCCTAGTAAAAGAGAGGCAAAACAAGATATAGAGCAAGGTCAATTACTACTACCTGTGCCTTTAGCACCAGTTATAGTATCTGAGACTTTTAATGCACAAAAAACACATACAGGTTTTTCAATGCAGACTCGCCCCATGTCTATGATGGATAAAGACAATTTTCAGAAATGGTGGGGTGCCATGCCTCAGAATGATTTCAACAAGTTCACACATTGGTTTCAGAGGGGAGCTGAGAAGGCACAAAAAGGAGGTCTGTGTTTTGATGAATGGACTGAATTACTAGAATTTGCTCTGGGTCCATTTGCAAGCAGACTATTGGGATTTAACACAAGTGTTTCAGATCAAGCTGGAAGAATAGCTGCAACCTACTTCTACTTAACTAATGTAGAAAAGGAAATTAGCCACATTACAATGAGGCCTACAGATGGCCCCCGGGAGGTAGCACAGAGAATACTCTTCTGGTGCACCCTAAGGCAGCCACAGGCACCAATGGTACAGGGATCAGCAGCACATATAGCTTGTGTGCTTGAAGCCCTTCCCCGTGAATGCCAGGAATTTGTGCATCTGTTTGATCAAATGCCTACAGATTTGGAAATGGTATTAACCAGGGCAGATAAGTGGTGGATGGATTACTCACACAAAGATCAAGCATGTGCAGTCTCAGCAGTAAAACTATTTAAAGTAGAAGCAGGTAAGACAATGCAAAGTAATTGGAGAAAAAAACGTGAAGAGCCACAGTGGAACAATCGTAATAGAATCAATGGAAACTGGAGAATAAATAGGCGTGCTGATTTACAGCAGGAAAGATACAGTGGTGACTGGAGAAGGAATGAAGTGGCAGAAAATAACAACAAGGAAAGGCACAACGGTGACTGGAGAAGGAATGATATGGAAGATAATAAAGGCAATATGGGATACTGGGACCTGAGAAAGCAGAATGACAGGATGGGAGAAGAAATAGAAGCATTAAAGAGGCAAATAGAGGCAGATAGGAAGCCACAACGTGAGGAAAATAGGACACAATATACTGTAATAAAGGAGGAAGAGAAACACAAATCAGAGTGAAGAGGCCCAACCCCTGCTCAAGACCGCCTCATACATGCAGCTGACCTTGGCATGGATGAGGCAGGTCGGCCCACCATATTTACTTACATTGCAGGGGTGGGAAAACACATGTTGTTAGACAGTGGTGCGGCGGTTACTATGACAAACAGGGTCACAAATGGGAACAGCTTAGTTAAAATAGTAGGAATTACAGGGAACCCACAGGAAGTCAGTGCAGGGCTGATAGAGATTAAGGTGGGTGGAGAAACAGTTAAAGTTGAAGCTATAGTTGGATGGCCTGAGGAAATATTAGGGATAGAAGCATTAAAAAAAGGTAAATTTATTGTAGACTTTGCCAACCAATGCTTGTGGAAAAAGGAACCAGGTAGTGAGAAACATGGAGGGACAACACAGACAAATGGTACAGTGTGTCCCATGGCATACATAGTGGCACCAGTAAAAAGCCTAGGAGAAAACAGGCTACAGTTGGAGGGACGACCAGAATGGTTGAAGCAACTCGTGCAAGCAATTCCAGTATGGGCAAGAGATAAGCTTGATTGTGGGAGAATGGATACAACAGTGCTACTTGAAGGAAAAGATCCACCATGGCAGAAGCAATACCCAGTTCCAAGGGAATCTGTGGTTTCTATTACAGAAATGATAGAGACACTGGAGGAACGTGGAATCATAAAATCTGGAAATGGATATGGATGTAATTCTCCTTGTTGGCCTGTCAAGAAGGCAGCATTGAAAACCAGTGAAGCAGAAGGCAAAACAGCTCCATCCTGGAGACTTACCATTGATTACAGAGCTGTCAACAAACTAGCAAAGAGAATGGCACCAGTCGTATCAGTCTATTGCTTATATTGTGAAATGATGTCAAAGATATCACCAGAAATGAGAATATTTACAGTAATAGATGTAGCAAATGGATTCTGGTCAATACCCCTGGAAAAAGAATGCCTATACCGGACTGCATTTACCTGGGAAGGACGGCAGTATGCCTTCACAGTTCTGCCACAAGGGTACTGTGATGCCCCAGCTATTTTCCATACACACATGAAGGAAGCATTATCACAATTCCCACGACCTGAACGTATCATCCAATATGTGGACGATGTGCTTCTTCAGTCTCCAAATATGGAACAACATCAACAAGATCTGACACTCTTGCTAGAGTGTATTAATAATGCAGGACTAAAATTAAATGGTGCAAAAGCTCAGTTGGCCTGCAAGGAAGTTCATTTCTTGGGAGTAACTATAACTGGAGAGGGTAGAACAATTGATCAGGATAGAGCAAAAGTGATTGCTCAACTACCCTTGTATGATTGTACCCTTGTGTGATTGCTCAACCCTTGTATGAAATTCTTAGAGCAGAAAATTGGGATTGGTCTGATGAACATACTAAGGCTGTTAACCAGTTGAAGACAGAACTAGGTAGTGCACCAACCCTTGCAAGTCCTGACCATGAAAAAGAGTTCAGGTTGTATCCCATCACAATGCCAGATGCACATGGAGTAGTCATTACTCAGACCTGGGGTAAAACAGAGCGACCAGTGGCATTCGGATCCCAGATACTTTCAGCTGTGGAACTGAAATTTGGATGGTGTGAGAGAATCATATTGGCCGCATACTGGGCAGTGAAGCGATTTAAATACCTATTTGGCACACAAAATGTAATTATCTGTACCCACCATACACCTTTAAAAGTACTCAGGCAAGAAAGTCTGACAATCAGTCATATTAATAATGCTCGTATACAAAAATGGACAGTGGCATTGCTTGCAGATAACATTTCAACACATGAATTAAAAGAGCCAAAGCAATGGGTAGCTGGAGTTTGTATTAAAGGAAATGCACATGAATGTCAGGTCAACCCAGGACCAACGTGTCACCCAGTATTCAAAGATGCCACTAACTTAATGATGACTAAAGAACCTATTTGGTACACAGATGGTAGTTGTCATCATGTACAAGGAAAAAGAGTTTCAGGGATTGCTGGAGTAAAGATTCAGAGTGATAAGATTTTAGAAGAATTTGGATTCAAGCTAAAAGCTTCCTCAGCACAATATGCAGAGCTAGCAGCTGTTGTGCAAGTTCTTTACCAAGAATCAGGAAAAAGTGACAGGGTGACAATAGTCTTGGACAGTGACTGGGTTTTCAGAGGAACATGTCTGTTGCTGAAATGGTGGGCTAGCAATAAATTCTTGGCTACAGATGGATCAACAGTAAAATTTCACGGTCTTTGGCAAATTGTGGAGACTCTATCCCATGACTTTCAAAGAATCAATATGATTAAAGTACGTGCCCACAAAAGAACAGGGCCTCATCGAATAGGAAATAACCTTGCAGATCATCGAGCAAAACAAGCAGCAAAGTGGGCTGAGGAATGGAAACCAGACTATGAAGAAAGAAAGCTAACTGTAGCTGCAACAACAAGGGGAGAATCTAAAGTGGTACAAAAGAGAATGCAAGAATTGCAAGAACTTCAAGATGAAGATGCTGAAATTAAAGAACTCAGAATGAGAATAAGAGGAGGAGAGGAAGTACATCATAAAGGGAAAATGATAGTGGAAGAAAAGGGTCTGGTTTGTGTACTAGAAGATGGCTTTCCTGTCTGGGTTGTACCATTCCATATTAGGAAAGACATCCTTAGATGGATACATGGGTCACAAGCAGGAGGACACACAAAGATAAAGGAAGCAAAGGAAAAAATACAGAAGATGGGATGGTGGCATGGACAGAATAAGGACCTTGAAGATTTTTTGGACGGCTGCCTCACCTATGCTAGATTTGATCGATCTAACAGAAAGAAAAGGGGAGAACTAATGAGACAGCCACCTGTAGGACCATGGGAAAGAATTCAAATTGATTATACTGGACCACTGCCAACAACCACACAAGGGAATAAATACATTTTGATGGTAGTGGATAGTTTTTCAAGATGGATGATCGCAATCCCAACAAGGAACTGTACAGCGGTAACAACTGCCATGAAACTAGTGAATGAAGTAATTACTGTGTGGGGGGGTCCCAAAAGTAATTGATTGTGATAATGGAGCTGCATTTATTGGAAATGTAATGAAGGAAATGTGCAAAATGGTTGGAATAGATCTGAAATATCACATACCTTAGTAAACAATGTAGTAATGCAGCGAGTAAGGCTAGCAGAATGCTTGGATGTATTGGTAGAGGTATTTGCAGCAGAAATAGTAAGGTTCTTATGCCACTTTATAGATCATTAGTTAGGCCTCATCTTGAGTATTGTGTGCAGTTCTGGAGACCATATCTTCAGAAGGATATTAACAAACTTGAATCTGTGCAAAGGAGGGCTACCAAAATGGTACATGGTCTAAAAAATAAAACTTACCAGGATAGGCTCAATGACCTAAATATGTATAGCTTAGAGGAGAGAAGGGAAAGAGGTGATATGATAGCAACTTTCAAGTACATTAAAGGGTTTAGTAAAACTGAGGCTGTGGGTATTTTACATAAAATGGAAAATTCAAGAACAAGGGGTCATGAGCTCAAGCTAAAGGGTAGTAGATTCAGAAGTAATTTGAGGAAGCACTTCTTTACAGAAAGAGTGATTGATTTATGGAATAAACTTCCTCAAGAGGTAGTAGCAACAAACACTGTGGGGGACTTTAAAAATGCATGGGACAAGCATAGGGCTATCCTACGAACTAGATAAGTTTATACTGTTAGGTAAGGTCGGGCAGACTTGCTGGGCCTATGGCTCTTATCTGCCGTCAATATCTATGTTTCTATGTTTCTATCCACAGGCAGCAGGTCAAGTTGAACGGATGAATGGGACTGTAAAAAGAGAACTTATGAAATTGGTTGCAGAACATGGGTCAGCCTGGGACACCTATGTACCTTTGGTATGTGCAAGGCTTAGAGCCAGACCCTCTAGATCTACAGGATTTTCACCCTATGAAATCCTTATGGGGAGGCCAATGCCATCCTGGACCAACTGGATGACCATTCCAGCACCAGTGGCATTACAAACTGCAGCCATCACAGATGAATGGGTAAAAGAGCTTGCCACACATCTAGAAATTGTGCACAAAGCAGCAGCAGTAGAAGTTGAGAATCAGTACCAGCAACGGAAGAGATGGCATGATGCCTCAGGAGATATAACTACATACTAGGCTGGTGACAGGATTATGGTACAAAACCATGATGAACTTCTACCATGGGGTAGAGCAAGATGGAAGGGTCCATATATGGTCATAGATAGATTAGGGGCTGCAGTATACCTGATTGACCTTGCAGAAAAAGGAGAAGTCTGGCTGCATGCAAGTCAATTAAAATGATTTAAAAAAAAGACAAGGTTAGGGACCCAGCAAACAACATGCCTTAGTAAGTACACATACACCCTAAGACCTAGAAAATCATAATAGTTAGGTCAGGAAAATAAAATGGGTGTAAGTTAAAGGCAGAAAATGATAATTCATTTTGGGAAATTGAGTATGTGGGTAGCAAAAAAAAAAAAAAAAAATGAAGAGGGATGAAAATGATTTTAATAGTCATACCATAAAGTTCCTATAATGATCTATACATTTCCTGATTTCTATGCCTTATGTTTATATGCTAACTATATTTTGGTCCTGTTTTGTGTTTTGTTTTTTTATCTTCTCTCTCTTTCACCCAGGGAAATACAGAAGAAATAAGAAGAGAATGAGAAAAATATATTTCCCCATTCACTAATTACAAATTATTAGTTTATTCACAGGCTCGTCAGAAGATTGAGTTCAGAAGAAATGAAACCTAGCCAAGGAGGATGGTGTCTTTTTCTGGCACAACTGATGAGTATAAACTGTATCGGAATGGGAAGAGGGAGACCACCAATTAGACCAGAGGATACAGAATATAAGGGACTTATTTTAAAAGGAATAGAGGATAGATATATACAGGCAGATAGATTCATTTGGCCGAGGGAGTTAAAAGTAAAAGAAATTGGTGACTTACATTTGAATATCATGTTGCCAAATGATAGTATGGGGTTAGCTCTTAGGGCACCAATAAATGTGACCAAGGGACAAGAATGGAACTGGGTGGTTAGAAATGGGCAGGTAACAGCTAATGGAATATTTATAGATCGTGTGAAATTGACTTCAACCTCCCAAGGATACTATAAACATATTAATATCATAGTAAGCAACATATCTTTAAATGAGGGTTGTGAATGGGAGGTTGCCACTATAGCTTCACATCCCAATAAAGAATTGAAATGCAATCTTTACACTGGAGAGGGGTGTGTATTAACAGTAGATGAGGTAACACTTTCAGTACAGAAAAGGGAACATTGTAAAGATCAGATAAGAATTCCATGGCCAAAAAGGGGAATCATTGTAGTCCCTACACATGAAACTGTGGTACAAGGTGTGGGATGGACATATTACCCTATAAGGCTAGATTTTAATTATTTCATGATTCCTTTAAGGTGCTCAAGACAGCAGCACGAATGGTTCAAAGGAAGGACACAGGAGATTATTGATGAGTGGACAGAAACAAAGAGAAGGGACAAGCGAGATACCATAGCAACAATTTTGGGAGGAGTCGGAACCGGATTAGGTGTGTGGAACTCAGCTGATATCATAGGACTTAATAGCAGAATTAACTCTCTGACAGATGGTTTTGGCCATGCCATGAAAACAGGTGGAGTAGCCGACTCACTTATTGTAGAGAAGTTGGGAGACAATGTAGATGACATACACACCATTGCCCACAATTTACAACTAGTGGAGGAGAACATTGCCGACATCTCAAACAGCATTAAAAATGAAGAAATAGGAGCTGCCATCTTTTGCTCCATGACCGGGAATAAACTATTATCTGATCTGAAGGATACTTGATATTAAAGAAGATGAAGAGGAAGCTGAAAGCAAGGAACCAAAATGACTTTATTTAAGTGTTATTCTTGTTGTTCAGGCACAACTGCATACTCTTCTAATAAAGTTTATCCATAAATTCACACACAATCACATACACATCCCTCATCAGGTAAGTATGCTTTGCCAAACCCACCGTCATGCACCCACATTTCTCTCTATCTTCTGATAATTTGTTTTTCTGACTTGTATTAATTTGTTTGGATTGTGTTGGGAGTAATAGTTAGTTTTTGTATTATTAATTGTATAACATTTAGGTTAGCAGTTGACAGTCCTAGGAAAGTACAGAAGAGCTCAAGTCGCCAAGGGATTTATTCCGGAGGGACGGTGGGTTGAATTTTTCCTATAAGGTTTTTGCTCCCACTGGGTTCTTCTGTATTAATGGGTATAAATAGAAAATGGGGCAACATAGGAGAAATTAAAGTGGGGGAATGTGGTGTCATAAAACCAGAGAATTTATCCCTAGAGTGTTCAAGTAGTAAAATATAGACTATGCCTCTGGCCTAGTCTTTGTCTAAGAAGGACACTCCCATGTAGCCTTTTGATTGGTGTATGGTAGGACACACCTTAAGTGAATTAAGTATACAATGGGAGCCAACAGTTAGTATACACACTTTTTTATCTTCCTCACCTCCTGGAAGCAACTGATGAGAGAGAGAGAGCATTGGAGGACTGAACTGGCTGAGTATATTAGCATTCGTATACATTTTACTTTGGGATAAATTCTCTTGTTCACTATGTTTAGTTAATATTGCTTAATCTGGGTTTGTTTAAAATAGAGTTGCCCCATATAATTTGGACTGTAATTTATGTTTGTAGCTCTTGGTATTTCTTGAGACTTGTTTTATATTTTGTAGCCTATAGATAATTGTTAATCTTCATACCTATATTATTTGTCTTCCAATAAAATAATTTTAAAAAGTGGACAACCCCTTTGGTTTTATATTCTGGTACTAATTACCACCACATACACTATCAATACATTAATTAAATAAAATACCTACAATTATCTACAATTAAACCTAATACTACACTATCAATTAATTAATTAAATACAATACCTACAAATAAATACAATCAGCCAATCAGATTGAGCTTGCATTCTATTGGCTGATCAGAACAGCCAATAGAATGCAAGCTCAATCTGATTGGCTGATTGGATCAGCCAATCGCATTGAACCTGATGTGTCTGGGAGGCTGTAGTTGCTGCTGAACGCAATGTTGATGGTGAACAGATCAAAACACTGACAGAATCCATGGATGGCAGGCTTTTGAGTGTCCTTGCAAAGAAAGGTGGCTATATTGGTCACTGATTTGTTTTTGTTTTGTTTTTGAATGTCAGAAATGTATATTTGTGAATGTTGAGATGTTATATTGGTTTCACTGGTAAAAATAAATAATTGAAATGGGTATATATTTGTTTTTTGTTAAGTTGCCTAATAATTATGCACAGTAATAGTCACCTGCACACACAGATATCCCCCTAAAATAGCTATAACTAAAAACAAACTAAAAACTACTTCCAAAACTATTCAGCTTTGATATTTATGAGTTTTTTGGGTTCATTGAGAACATGGTTGTTGTTCAATAATAAAATTAATCCTCAAAAATACAATTTGCCTAATAATTCTGCACTCCCTGTAGGTAGTTTATGGGTGTTAGTGTACTTTAGAGCACAGTAGTTAAGAGCTTTATGAACCGGTGTTAGCCCAGAAAGCTCTTAACTCCTGTCTTTTTGCTGCGGCTGGAGTCTTGTCGAACGCTCACTTCAGCCACGACTCTAAATACCAGCGTTAGAAAGATCCCATTGAAAAGATAGGATATGCAATTGGCGTAGGGGGATCTGCGGTATGGAAAAGTCGCGGCTGGAAAGTGAGCGTTAGACCCTTTCCTGACTGACTCTAAATACCAGCGGTAGCCCAAAACCAGCGTTAGGAGCCTCTAATGCTGGTTTTGACGGCTAACGCCAAACTCTAAATCTAGCCGTTAGTTAGTTATTAGTTTGGTTAATTAACTTGGTTTTTGTTTTTTAGCACCCACGTGTGGTGGTTTAATTGGAGTGGGAATTGATAACCTATATCATATATAGTATGATTTCAAGGGTTAGAACCTTTGTATGTATCACAAAAACTTCATAATGTAATAACACAGTGCTTTCTTAAGCACATGTATTTAACAGCACACTAATAAGGGACATTTTTATAAACACCTAAGGTTGAATGGTGTCCTTATTATTTGTCACCAGCAGAGTGCCCTCATTTACACAGAACACATGAGGACAAAAGTTTGAAAAGCTCAAATATAATTGACGAAAGATCAATGAAACACATCTAACATCACAATGCATCACGTGGCACTTATGTATAAAGGGACTAAATAATGTTCACTTAACCAGATAAGTATGGTTAAAAGATGCTTCACATCATTTAACTCACAAGTCTAGCACATATATTTAGGGGAACACAAATCTGTAGTGTTAAACTGGCACTTATAACTCGGATGATATAACAAATAAAATGCATAGATACCAATCAATTCTTTGACAGGTATATATGCAAACATACTCCTAAATAAATTGTTATAACTAGTGGACCATTAAACAAGATGGGAATATGACAAAATGAGTGAGTTGCGATAATAGCACGTGATGAATACACCCAACAATAACTCATTTTATTTAGAAATATTATTAAAGTGATGGTAAACTCACTTAAGTTAATTTACATAGTATGAAAGAACTTTTAAATATATGCATATTGATGCTAGTATTTCTATTACACACACACTATAGCTATTGTTATACCCATTTTTATGCGCCTCTGTTCTCTGCTTCTATACTGCCTCCGTATCTGAATTTTTTATGCTTTAGTGTGACAGGCAGCTGTTACATCCAATAGGAGCTGCACCATACGCCCTATGTTACCTATTGCCAGCACGCTCCCGTGCTGGTAACTTCAAGCCGCATCTGTTTGAGGTAGAACTGCGCAAGTGCAGTTCACTACGCTCTTTGAGCTGCTTACTCGCAAAAAAAAAAAAAAGCAAACACATGTGCCGATCTTGTCCCTGCAGCAATCAGTGAATCTCTATGGTGAAGCAGATTCACTGTTTAAGCAGCGCAAAGAGCGTAGTGAACTGCACTTGCGCAGTTCTACCTCAAACAGATGCGGCTTGAAGTTACCAGCACGGGAGCGTGCTGGCAGTAGGTAACATAGGGCGTAGGGTGCAGCTCCTATTGGATGCAACAGCTGTCTGTCAAACTAAAGCATAAAAATTTCAGATATGGAGGCAGTATAGAAGCAGGGAACAGAGGCGCATAAAAATGGGTATAACAATAGCTATAGTGTGTGTGTAATAAAAATACTAGCATCAATATGCATATATTTAAAAGTGCTTTCATACTATGTAAATTAACTTAAGTGAGTTTACCATCACTTTAACAAGACACATTTTAACATCTGCTATATGATACGTAATTTGAATGATAGATCTATACCATGAAGCACATTTATAACAAGGACAACTTAATTTATAAACAAAGAAGGTATATACCACCTTTAGAGTATAAACCGAGAATGACGGACATCCCAGGAATCCAATAAGTAACCGCAAAAGGCGGGACTTCCGGTTTAACGATAGTTAAATTCCAGCATCACAGGCGGCTCGCTGCCTTTGAGAAAGCCCTAACGGGCAAAATGCGTTAGTGCAGTATCAGAGGACGCTCTTTCGGCTAGATTTAGAGTTCTGTGTTAGCCGTCAAAAGCAGCGTTAAGGGCTCCTAACGCTGCTTTTTACCACCCGCTGGTATTTAGAGTCAGCCAGGAAAGGGTCTACCGCTCACTTCCTTACCGCGATTCCAGGCTACCGCAGATCCCCTTACACCATTTGCGTATCCTATCTTTTCAATAGGATCTGCCTAACACTGGTATTTGGAGTCTTGGGAGAAGTGAGCGGTAGACCCTCTACCGACAAAAAAAGTCAGTAGTTAAGAGCTTTACGGGCTAACGCGTGAATATAAAGCTCTTAACTACTGTGCTCTAAAGTACACTAACACCCATAAACTACCTATGTACCCCTAAACCGAGGCCCCCCCACATCGCCACCACTCTAATAAAAAATTTTAACCCCTAATCTGCCGACCGGATATCACCGCCACCTACGTTATATTTATGAACCCTTAATCTGCTGCCCCTAACATCGCCGACCCCTATATTATATTTATTAACCCCTAGTCTGCCCCCCCAATGTCGCCGCTACCTAACTACACTTATTAACCCCTAATCTGCCGACCGGACCTCGCTGCCACTATAATAAATGTATTAACCCCTAAACCACCGCACTCCCGCCTTGCAAACACTATAATAAATTTTATAAACCCCTAATCTGCCCTCCCTAACATCGCCGCCACCTAACTACAATTATTAACCCCTAATCTCCCGCCCCCGCACCGTCGCTGCTACTATAATAAAGTTATTAACCCCTAAACCTAACTCTAACCCTAACCCTAACACCCCCCTAACATAAATATAATTTATATTAAACGAAATAATATTCCTAAAATTAACTAAATTATTCCTATTTAAAACTAAATACTTACCTATAAAATAACCCCTAATACAGCTACAATATAATTAATAATTACATTGTAGCTATTTTAGGATTTATATTTATTTTACAGGCAACTTTGTAAGGTAGAAAAAAATCTGATTGGCTGATGCAATATGCCAATCAGATTGAAGTTCAATCCGATTGGCTGATCCAATCAGCCAATCGTATTGAACTTGCATTCTATTAGCTGTTCCGATCAGCCAATAGAATGCGAGTTCAATACGATTGGCTGATTGCATTAGCCAATCAGATTTTTTCTACCTTAATTCTGATTGGCTGATAGAATTCTATCAGCCAATCGGAATTGAAGGGACGCCATCTTGGATGACGCCCCTTAAAGGAACCTTCATTCGTCGTTAGTCCGTTGGTAGAAGAGGATGGCTCCGCGTCGTCTCCTTTGAAGATGGCTCCGCTCCGGATGGATGAAGATTGAAGACGCCGCCTGGATGAACACTTCTACCGGATGGAAGACCTCTTCTTGCCCAGCTTGGATGAAGACTTCTACTGGATCAAGGACCTCCTCTGCGCACCTTGGATGAAGAATTCAGCTCGGCTGAGTGAAGACGACTCAAGGTAGGATGATCTTCAGGGGGTTAGCGATAGGTTTTTTTAAGGGGGTTTTGGGTGGGTTAGAGTAGAGGTATGTGGGTGGTGGGTTGTAATGTTGGGGGGGTATTGTATTTTATTTTCAGGTAAAAGAGCTGATTACTTTGGGGCAAGGCCCCGCAAAAAGCCCTTTTAAGGGCTGGTAAAAGAGCAACAGCCGAAACGCGTCAGCCAAGGGGTACGTGACTACCCACACCGCATTGTCTATGTTGTCCGGTTTTGTTGCACCGGGCTTGTCCATATTATTTTTTTTTTTTTTTAAACTGACGCAATAAAGTTTCACGTTTTACAGCAGTCTGGTGCTCTTGTTCTTTCTTTGTACTACATAATGTTATTAACCCCTAATCTGTCGCTCCCGATATCGCCGCCACCTAAATAAAACTATTAACTACAAACTTGCCACTCCTGATTTCGCCACCACTATACTAAAGTTATTAACCCCTATTCCGCCACTCCCCAAAGATATTAACCCCTAAACCTCTGGCCTCTCACATCACTACCACTAAATAAACCTATTAAACCACCAGCCCCCCACATCGCTACAACCTAAATTAAACTATTAACCCCTACACCTACCCCTAAACCTAACCCTAACCCTACCCCTAAACCTAACCCTAACACCCCCTAACTTTAATATAATTAAAATAGATCTAAATTAAATTTACAATTATTAACTAAATAATACCTATTTAAAACTAAATACTTACCTGTGAAATAAAACCTAAGCTAGCTACAAAGTAACTAATACAGGTGGCCCTCGCTTTACAACGGTTCAATTTGCACCGTTTCAGAATAACAACCTTTTTTTCAGTCATGTGACTGCTATTGAAAAGCATTGAGAAGCAGTGCATTGATTAAAATAGCCAGTAGGTGGAGTTGTCCACTTGTGTTGCAGCAAAGATATGCAAGCCAAGCAAGCTGAAATTAATCAGTTTAACCAGACCTGAGCTATTGAGTAGCTTGCAAAGGAACAAGATCTTCCTGTCTATAAACCAGTCCAGATTGGAATGCATAGAAAGAACTGTTTGCATGAAAATGCAAGTAAAGTCTGTGTTGTGTGATTATTTTATTAGGTTTATAATGCTGTTTAGCAAATGTTTTTGCTCATTTAACTTAGTTTAATTATATATTCTGTATTGTGTGATTATTTTATTAGGTTTATAATGCTGTTTAGCATTTAAAGTCTTCATTTCAAAGCTTTAAAAATAATGTATTAGGTGTTACTTATGACAATTTTGAGAGGGGCCTGGAACCTAACTCCCTCACTTCCCATTGACTTACATTATAAACTGGGTTTCAATTTACAACGGTTTCGATTTACAACCATTCCACCTGGAACCTAACCCCGGCGTAAACTGAGGGCTACCTGTAGTTATATTGTAGATAGCTTAGGTTTTATTTTTATTTCACAGGTAAGTTTGTATTTATTTTAACTAGGTAGACTAGTTAGTAAATAGTTATTACCTATTTACTAACTACCTGGCTAAAATAAATACAAACTTACCTGTGAAATAAAACATAACCTGCCTTACACTAAAACCTAACATTACAAAAAATAAAAAAACACTAAAATCACAAAAAAATAAAAAAAACTACCAGTACAAAAAATAAAAAAAAACAAAATTATCCAAAAAAAAATAAGATTATTCCTATTCTAATACCCTTAAAAAAAAAAAAAAAAAAAAAACACCCCAAAATAAAAAGCCTAATCTAGAATAAACTACCAAGGGCCCTTAACATGGCCTTTTTGGGGTCCCTTAAAAGGGCCTTTTGTAGGGCATTGCCCTGAGATAAACAGCTCTTTTGCTCCAAAAAAAATACAAACACCCCCTAACACTATACAAGCCACCACCCCCCAAACTACTGGGGCCCCTTAAAAGGGCCTTTTGTAGGGCATTGCCCTGAGATAAACAGCTCTTTTGCTCCAAAAAAAATACAAACACCCCCTAACACTATACAAGCCCCCACCCCCCAAACTACCAAGGACCATTAAAAGGCCATTTTGGGGGGCCCTTAAAAGGGCCTTTTGTAGGGCATTGCCCTAATTTAAACAGCTCTTTTGCTAAAAAAAAATAAACATCCCCTAAAAAATATACATTACACAAAATAAACAAATTATCAAAAATAAAAAAATATTCCTATTCTAATACCAATAAAAAAAAACACCCCAAAATAAAAAACCTAATCTAGAATAAATTACCAATGGCCCTTAAAAGATATCAGCTCTTTTAGTGAAAAAAAATTACAAACCCTACTAACATTACAAACCCCCACCCCCCAAAAAAACTTACAAAAAACACTAATGTTAGGGGTTTTAAAGGGTTTTTTGGGTGGGTTTTTATTTTAGTTTAGGGTTTGGGCAATGTAAAAGAGCTAAATGGGTAGCTTAGGTTTTTTTAGAAATAGGTTTTTTATTTTAGGGGGTTGGTTGGGTGGTGGGTTTTATTGTTGGGGGTGATTTTTCTTTTAGATGTAAAAAAAAAAATCACCCCCAACAATAAAACAATAATTTTGATAGGGCTATTACATTAGGTGTAATTCTTTTTTATTTTTGATAATTTCGTTTGTTATTTTCCGTAATTTAGTATTTGTTATTTTTTGTAATTTAGTAATTTTATTTTTTGTAATTAGATACTTTGTCATTTTTAGAGTAGTGTTAGGATTTTTTTTTAATGTGTAGTTTAGTTTTATTTAATTGGTAATTAGTTTCATTTTAGTTGACTAATTATATTAGTTTAATTGTTAGTTTAAACTTAGTTTTTTCTTAATTTGACAGGTAAGTTTTAATTTAATTTAAGATAGGGAAATTGAAATTTTAATATAAAGTTAGGGGGGCGTTAGGTTTAGGAGTTACTAGTTTAAATTTGTTTATTGCGATGTGGGGGGCTTTCGGTTAGGGGTTAATAGTTTAATTTAGTATATTTCGTTGTGGGGGGCTTTTGGTTTAGGGGTTAATAGGTTTATTATAGTGGCGGCGGTGTAGGGCTTAATAACTTTAGTATAGTGGGGGCTATGTGGGCGGACGACAGATTAGGGGTTAATAATATTTAAATAGTGTTTGCGATCTAGGAGGGTGGCGGTTTAGGGGTTAATAAATTTATTATAGTGGTGACAATGTCGGGGAATAGGGTTAATATTTTTTTTTAAGTGTCGGCGATGTCGGGAGCGGCGGATTAAGGGTTAATACATTTATTATAGTGTTTGCGATGCAGGAGGGCCTCGGTTTAGGGGTTAATAGGTAGTTTATATATGTTTAGTGTACTTTGTAACACTTTAGTTATGAGTTTTATGCTACAGCTTTGTAGTGTAAAACTCATAACTACTGACTTTAGATGGCGGTACGGATCTTGTCATTTTAGGCTGTAACGCTCACTTTTTAGCCTCACCGCAAAACTCGTAATACTGATGCTATGGGAATCTCACTGAAAAACGTAATTTTTAGGAGTGCGAGGCTGACGTTGTGGTACAGGCTAAAAGGCTTGCGGTACAGCTATACCAACAAGATTTGTAATGGCGGCGGTGCTGTTTTAACTCTGAAAATACCATATTTTCAGCGTTAAAAGACAAACGCACAAACTTGTAATCTAGGTGATAGTGAGTAGTTACTTATCTTTTGTACAGGGAGTGCAGAATTATTAGGCAAATGAGTATTTTGACCACATCATCCTCTTTATGCAGGTTGTCTTACTCCAAGCTGTATAGGCTCGAAAGCCTACTACCAATTAAGCATATTAGGTGATGTGCATCTCTGTAATGAGAAGGGGTGTGGTCTAATGACATCAACACCCTATATCAGGTGTGCATAATTATTAGGCAACTTCCTTTCCTTTGGCAAAATGGGTCAAAAGAAGGACTTGACAGGCTCAGAAAAGTAAAAAATAGTGAGATATCTTGCAGAGGGATGCAGCACTCTTAAAATTGCAAAGCTTCTGAAGCGTGATCATCGAACAATCAAGCGTTTCATTCAAAATAGTCAACAGGGTTGCAAGAAGCGTGTGGAAAAACCAAGGCGCAAAATAACTGCCCATGAACTGAGAAAAGTCAAGCGTACAGCTGCCAAGATGCCACTTGCCACCAGTTTGGCCATATTTCAGAGCTGCAACATCACTGGAGTGCCCAAAAGCACAAGGTGTGCAATACTCAGAGACATGGCCAAGGTAAGAAAGGCTGAAAGACGACCACCACTGAACAAGACACACAAGCTGAAACGTCAAGACTGGGCCAAGAAATATCTCAAGACTGATTTTTCTAAGGTTTTATGGACTGATGAAATAAGAGTGAGTCTTGATGGGCCAGATGGATGGGCCCGTGGCTGGATTGGTAAAGGGCAGAGAGCTCCAGTCCGACTCAGACGCCAGCAAGGTGGAGGTGGAGTACTGGTTTGGGCTGGTATCATCAAAGATGAGCTTGTGGGGCCTTTTCGGGTTGAGGATGGAGTCAAGCTCAACTCCCAGTCCTACTGCCAGTTTCTGGAAGACACTTCTTCAAGCAGTGGTACAGGAAGAAGTCTGCATCCTTCAAGAAAAACATGATTTTCATGCAGGACAATTCTCCATCACACGTGTCCAAGTACTCCACAGCGTGGCTGGCAAGAAAGGGTATAAAAGAAGAAAATCTAATGACATGGCCTCCTTGTTCACCTGATCTGAACCCCATTGAGAACCTGTGGTCCATCATCAAATGTGAGATTTACAAGGAGGGAAAACAGTACACCTCTCTGAACAGTGTCTGGGAGGCTGTGGTTGCTGCTGCACGCAATGTTGATGGTGAACAGATCAAAACACTGACAGAATCCATGGATGGCAGGCTTTTGAGTGTCCTTGCAAAGAAAGGTGGCTATATTGGTCACTGATTTGTTTTTGTTTTTGAATGTCAGAAATGTATATTTGTGAATGTTGAGATGCTATATTGGTTTCACTGGTAAAAATAAATAATTGAAATGGGTATATATTTGTTTTTTGTTAAGTTGCCTAATAATTATGCACAGTAATAGTCACCTGCACACACAGATATCCCCCTAAAATAGCTATAACTAAAAACAAACTAAAAACTACTTCCAAAACTATTCAGCTTTGATATTAATGAGTTTTTTGGGTTAATTGAGAACATGGTTGTTGTTCAATAATAAAATTAATCCTCAAAAATACAACTTGCCTAATAATTCTGCCCTCCCTGTATTTGTGCACAACAGTTTAGTGTCCCTTAAACAATTAGTTAAAATCTTAACACTAACATTAAAACTGAAGAAAGGCTTGACATAGCATTGAAGGGTATTTTATAAGCTACAAAAATGATTGAGTGCTCAGTATTTACACTGGTTCTTAGGCAACAAGATCAGAGTTTCACAAGCAAACCTAGTTGCTCACCATTTTCTCTCTTTTTCAATGTTATTTACTTTACTATTGCAATACTAGGGGCAAACACAATCACAAAATATTATTAGGTGTGCGTATAATTAACAGTAATTTTGTGTTCTACTGCAGCAAAACAAAAAGCCAAATAGAGTAATTGGCGGTATAAATTATCTTTTAGTTTAATAAAACAAGTATGGCTGTGCAGAATTTGCAGCTCATCCACTGACTTATATTTAACTTCACAATGATTCCAGTCAGTGAAGGGTACAGAGAAAATATTACACGGGTGAGAGTGTCAGATTTTGGAATAGACTTTGGACGGTGCTGTAGCAACAGGGATCCTAACATCCTATTACTGTTTAACTTGCCTGTTCCCGCCCACCTTTACCTTGATGCCTGACTGCCGGGGCGTTGGTACCGAGATCTCTATCTGAGGGAAGAGGAGAAGCCAGAGCAGGGCTGAGCACATCTCCCCCTTGAACTGAACCATCACCAGCTTTTCACAAGACAACTGGGCCTAAGAGACACAGAGAGACCGTGTGACACATCTGACAGATCAGAGCTTGTGACATCAGCTTGTGTAGCATCTTTTGTTTTTCTAATACTATTAGAACACCTGAAATACAAAAGTGGGACAGACCGGTGACTTGTCTGAAAAAAGTATTGTGACACCTAAGATACTCCTCAACAGACAGGCTCTGGACAACCCGAAAGTTACCAAAGAGACAGGACAATCGAGACAGACTCTTTACACGATTAGAAAAAAGACATTAGACAAGTCACTTGTGCCACACCTATAATATGCTAGAGAGGCACTTGTAGTGTGCATTAGACTGACACCTTAGAGACAGACTTGTCCCACACCTGTAGTATACTGGAGGTACATTTAGCGTGTATTAGAGAGACAGTCTTGTCCCACACCTGTAGTATACTGGAGGTACATTTAGCGTGTATTAGAGAGACAGACTTGTCCCACACCTGTAGTATACTGGAGGTACATTTAGTGTGTATTAGAGAGACAGACTTGTCCCACACCTGTAGTATACTGGAGGTACATTTAGTGTGTATTAGAGAGACAGTCTTGTCCCACACCTGTAGTATACTGGAGGTACATTTAATGTGTATTAGAGAGACACATGAGAGACAGTTTTGTCCCACACCTGTAGTATACTGGAGGTACATTTAGTGTGTATTAGAGAGACACATGAGAGACAGTTTTGTCCCACACCTGTAGTATACTGGAGGTACATTTAGTGTGTATTAGAGAGACACATGAGAGACAGACTTGTCCCACACCTGTAATATGTTAGAGAGGTATTTGTAATGTGTATTAGAGAGACACCTGAGAGACTTGTAACATACTAGACAGGTACTTGTAGTGTGCAGGAGACAGCTGAGAGACTTATAACACACCTGTAATATACTAGAGAAGGACTTGTAGTGTGCAGGAGACAGCTGAGAGACAGGCTTGTGACACACCTGTAATATACTAGATAGGTACTTGTATTATGCATTAGAGAGACACCCGAGAGACTTGTGACACACCTGTAATATGCTAGAGAGGAACTTGTAGAGTGACAGCTGAGACACACCTAAAAGATACCTGAGAAACAGAGCTGGGACACACTTGAGTCACACAGTACCTGAGTAAAACGTGTCTCTGGAACAAACACATTCTACAGTCATGGCTGAATTTCCATCTAAAGTCAGCACTCAGACCAGCACCCCAGAGGCTTCAAGGGGAATATCTGGTTTTCTGAGCTTTGATGTTGACTTTGTCAGATCCATTCCTGGTTTACTGATGATCTTGGAATTTGTGAGTACAGTTGTTTAGATTTTGGGGATGGGGAAAACTACTTTATAATGCTGTATCCACTTGTCCTCTTATGGCTGTATCATATTATTGTAAACACTTATATGCTCTATAATTTGTGATTAAAAAATGTGATGTCTATAGAAAGTGTAAAACCAAAACAATGTTTATCTCATTCCTTTCAGAGCATTAGGCAAACACTACCTGCCTCTAGCATTCATTTTTTCTCTATTTAAGACATTCCTCTCCTTTCTTTCCCTTGGTAGTGACAGCTTGTGCTGTTATGGAGATAGAGCTTATTCAGAGAACCGAATCCTGGTCTTTGTTCTCCCAGTTCCCCCCACCCCCTTCCCCCCGGAGAGAACATAGTGAACTGTGAGGCACTAGAGCTGCTGCAGGAAACACATAGGTACAATGTCTGCATGTAATATGCACAGGCATTATATGTTATTAATACATACACACACATGCAAGCAAAGATTTGTAACAACAATTATCCTGATGTAGGAATATATATGTAAAAACTCACACACACTCTCACACACACTCTCACACATACATACACACACTAAACTCTCTCTCACACACACACACACACACACACACACACATTCGCACACACATACACTCACACAAACACACACTCTCACTCACACACATACTAACACACATACTCACACACACACACTAAACTCTCACTCACTCACTCTCTCACTCTCTCTCTCACTCTCTCACTCTCATACTCTCACACATACTCACACATACACTCTCACACACTCACTTTCACACATACACTCTCACACATACACACACATACTCACACACTCACTTTCACACATACACTCTCACACATACACTCTCACACATACACACACACACTAAACTCTCTCTCTCACTCTCATACTCTCACACATACTCTCACTCACACATACTCTCACTCACACATACTCTCACTCACACATACACTCACACATACTCTCACTCACACATACTCTCACTCACACATACACTCACACATACACTCTCACACATACTAAACTCTCTCACACAAACACACATACTTTAAAGTACTTATTTGTGAATTTCTGATTTGTGCTGCTGCTAGTTTTCAGAGCCCTGGCTATAGGTAACTAGTAAGAGATGTCAAACACAAGTCATCAGGTGGTAGCAGTTTCTGCTGGCTTCCCTTCCAACTTCCAGGAATTGTTGCAAGTTATTCAAATTGTTAAATGTGTAGAGAGTGAGCAGCTCACACTTTTAAAGTCTTGTAACATTTTAACTTACCAGGTGAGGATAAAAACCTTCTGAATACATCTGCACCATATTTGGATGAGCCAATGATTGGCTTGTAAAGTCTGGAGTATGCATGTCCAGTTCTTGCAGAAATTAGAATATCCACCGTTTTTAGAGTTAAAGGAACATGAAAGTCAAAATTAAACTTCCATGGTTCAGTTTTTAAAGGGACTGTAAAGTCAAAATTAAACTTGCATGGATTGGATAGAGGATGCAATTTTGAACAACCTTTCAGTTTACTTCTATTATCAATTTTGCTTAGTGTTCTTGTTATTCTTTGTGAAAGAGTAATCCTTGGTGAGCTCAGGAGCATGTACGTGTGTTTAGCCACCTAGCAGTAGTGTTTGCAACATTGTTTATAGCCATGTTATACATAGTTGCAAACACAGCTTCAATAGAAAGCTAAACACACTTGCATGTTCCTGTGCTCCTATCAGGATACCTAGATTTATCCTTCAACAAAAGATACCAAGAGAGCAAAGCTTTGATGATAAAAGTAAATTAATTCGCAGGAGAAAGAGGTAGCAGGCACTGCACAAAGGTTTGTACAGACCATGGAGGTGGACAAAGACAGGTGTCTTCTTCCCACCTCCATGATCTGTACAGCATTTTTATGTCCCATGTACTTCGTTATGTATTTTTTTATATTAACGTGTCAATACATTTTGGACTTTATTTTCACCCTTGTGCAGTGCCTGCTACCTCCTTCTCCTTTAATATACAGTCTTGCAGGGTGGTTTACCCGCTTTCCAGCTACGGCGCTCCAGGAGAATTGGTTAGTTTGGGTGATTTTTGTAGACTTCCGGATTTCCGGTTTTGGGGCCAGTTGTGTGCTGGAGCTGCTGGGACCGTACTTCGCTATTACTAAATTAATTCGAAAGTTGTTTAAAATGACATGCTGTTTATGAATCATGAGTGTTTAATTTTGACTTTACTGTCCCTTTAAGAGACTTTTATTATTATATTTTTATGGTAAAATTTAAGTTGTTCTTTTGTATCCTTTGTTGAAAAGCATACCTAGGTAGGCTCAGAAGCCGCAATGCACAACTGGTAGCTAGCTGATGAGTGGTTGCTATGTACATATGCCTCTTGCCATTGGCTCAACCAATGTGTTCAGCTAGCTCACAGTAGTGCATTGATGCTCTGGACCTTAATTAAATTATGTGTTTAACCCCCTTGCTGGATTTGAAAACATAGTTATATGGAAGTGATAGTGCAAAAATAAAAGGCCCTAACACATTACATAACAAAAAGCATTTTATTTTTGTACTTTTATGTTCCTTTAAGTTACAGAAAAAGTGGGCAAAATAAATAATGAAGCTATATAGTAATTTTATTTACTACTCTCCCTTTAAAGTTTAATTTTTGTTGGGTAAAACTAACAGATGCAGGTTCATTGTTTCTGTTTAAGGAATGGGGAAGTGATAGAAGATAGAGTTTAATCTGGCACTCCCTTGTTTATTAGGTAAGTTATTACCTTATTAATTTGGCCCCATCAGGGTTTTCTTTAGGGTTCTATGTGGTGGTACAAGTTAATGTTCTATATAGGCACTAACAAGATAAATATAAAGACAAGCATGTGCTGTCCACTGTAGACTCCCATTATGTGCTGCTTGGTTAAATTACACTTTTTATTCAGTTCCAGAATAATCACTTCACTTGACACTCATAAAATAAATATACACTGTGTATGTCTATGGGCTACGCTCCCACCATGCACTACTAGTACTTGGACAAATGTCACTTCCAGTTTCTAGTATATCCAGTTCCAGATCACTCACTCTGTTCAAGTGGCCCCATCCATAGGAGAAAATGTTTGGTCAGTGGCCCCCGTATACAATGAGCTTGTAACCCCTGATTTAGAAGATCTAGATTATTAGGCTCAGGTACAGCCCTTCCTTCATGAGTTTTTTGTTTTATTTTGACAATGCAGCCTATCACAAGCTATAGTGACAAAGTCAATATCTGCTAAGGGAACAGATTTTCTATCTTTCTTTTTGTCTATTGGATTGTTATTTGTACGGCAGCTCATACACAATATTTTAATTGCAAGAGAAAATGGGATAGCACTAGGATTAATACACAGTACAATTTAGCTAACATGGTATCAAAAATCCTCATGAAATGACAGCACAAGCAATGCAGCTTTTGATTGGTTGCATTATCATCAACCTATAAAAAAAAAAACAGTTGCACAGGAAAGGAGGCTGCACTTGTGCCTCTGAAGAGGTGAATCTGAATTAGTAAAATTCTAAATCTACCCATATCTGTTCAATATCCTGTTGTAATCTCAGCAAGGGAAGGAAAGTGATACATAAAAATGTAAATATCTGTGTTATGTCCCTTCAAATTACATAATGCCTTATAAATACAGACATTTTACTTAAGGAAAACCTTAAGTGATAGCCACATTGTGCAACCATTGGGCTTGACAGAGGAATTTAATGCAAGCAGTGGCTTATTAAATCGATGGTAAACTTTACATTTTAAAATCAGGTCCAGAATCTAAGCAATATTTTACAGGGACTTTAATTTATCACTTCGAATGAAGATGCTCTGTAACTTACTTTTTAATCTAGCCGTGCCATTCTAATACCCGCGTTCCGGCTGCCAACTTTAAAACAATTTTTTTTCTTCTTTTTGTTAAAGGGACACTGAACCCAATTTTTTTCTTTTGTGATTCAGATAGAGCATGCAATTTTAAGCAACTTTCTAATTTACTCCTATTATCAAATTTTCTTCGTTCTCTTGCTATCTTTATCTGAAAAAGAAGGCATTTAAGCTTTTTGTTTGGTTCAGTACTCTAGAGAGCACTTTTTTTATTGGTGGATGAATTTATCCACCAATCAGCAAGAACAACCCAGGTTGTTCACCAAAAATGGGTCGGCATCTAAACTTAAATTCTTGCATTTCAAATAAAGATACCAAGAGAATGAAGAAAATTTGTTAATAGGAGTGAATTAGAAAGTTGCTTAAAATTTCCTGCTCTATCGGAATCACGAAAGAAAAAAATTGGGCTCAGTATCCCTTTAACCCCTTAATGACCAAGGACGTACGCCACACGTCCTCAAAAAAAAGACAGTTAATGACCGAGGACGTGTGGCGTACGTCCTTGGTCTGGAAAGCAGCTGGAAGCGATCCTGCTCGCTTCCAGCTGCTTTCCGGTTATTGCAGTGATGCCTCGATATGGAGGCATCCTGCAATAACCCCCCTTGGCCATCCGATGCAGAGAGAGCCACTCTGTGGCCCTCTCTGCACCGGACATCGGTGGCCGGTATCGTTGGTGGGTGGGAGCAAGTCTGGGAGGCGGGTGGGCGGCCATCGATGTGCCGAGTGGAGGGAAGGGGGGCGGGATCGGGGGCGGGGGGACGGGAGCACGCACGGGAGCGCACACGTGCACGGGGGGGGGGGGGGGCGGGCGCGTGCACGGGGCGGGAGCGGGAGGGAACCGCTACACTACAGAAAAATAAAAGTGGTAAAAGTTAAAAATAAAATGTTTTCAAATATAGAAATAAACATCTAAGGGATCAAGACGGGGTGGGGGGTTGGTCTTGGGGGGGGGGGAAGCTACACTACAGAAAAGGGCATTTTTTTTTTAAAAAAAAAGGCACATTTGTTGCTAAACTGGGTACTGGCAGACAGCTGCCAGTACCCAAGATGGCGCCCATTAAGGCAGAGGGGGAGGGTTAGAGAGCTGTTTGGTGGGGGATCAGTGAGGTTGGGGACTAAGGGGGGATCCTACACAGCAGCATATGTAAATATGCCAAAAAAAGCCCCAAAAAAGCCCAAATATAGCTTTTATTTTAGTACTGGCAGAGTTTCTGCCAGTACTTAAGATGGCGGGGACAATTGTGGGGTGGGGGAGGGAAGAGAGCTGTTTGGGAGGGATCAGGGGGTCTCATGTTTCAGGTGGGAGGCTGAGCTCTACACTAAAGCTAAAATTAACCCTGCAAGCTACATAATTAACCCCTTCACTGCTAGCCATAATACACGTGTGAAATGCAGCGGCATTTGGCGGCCTTCTTATTACCAAAAATCAACCCCAAAGCCATATATGTCTGCTATTTCTGAACAAAGGGGATCCCAGAGAAGCATTTACAACCATTTGTGCCATAATTGCACAAGCTGTTTGTAAATGATTTCAGTGAGAAACCTAAAATTGTGAAAAATTTAACGTTTTTTTTTTAATTTGATCGCATTTGGCGGTGAAATGGTGGCATGAAATATACCAAAATTGGCCTAGATCAATACTTGGGGTTGTCTACTACACTACACTAAAGCTAAAAGTATCCCTAAAAGCTCCCTACATGTTCCATAATTAACCCCTTCACTGCTGGGCATAATACACGTGTAGTGCACAGTGGCATTTAGCAGCCTTCTAATTACTAAAAAGCAACGCCAAAGCCATATATGTCTGCTATTTCTGAACAAAGGGGATCCCAGAGAAGCATTTACAACCATTTAAGCCATAATTGCACAAGCTGTTTGTAAATAATTTCAGTGAGAAACCAAAAGTTTGTGAAAAAATTAGTAAAAAAGTGAACGATTTTTTGTATTTAATCGCATTTGGCGGTGAAATGGTGGCATGAAATATACCAAAATGGGCCTAGATCAATACTTTGGGATGTCTACTAAAAAAAAATATATACATGTCAATGGATATTCAGAGATTCCTGAAAGATATTAGTGTTCTAATGTAACTAGCGCTAATTTTGAAAAATAATGGTTTGGAAATAGCAAAGTGCTACTTGTATTTATGGCCCTATAACTTACAAAAAAAGCAAAGAACATGTAAACATTGGGTATTTCTAAACTCAGGACAAAATTTAGAAACTATTTAGCACAGTGTTTTTTGGTGGTTGTAGATGTGTAACAGATTTTGGGGGTCAAAGTTAGAAAAAGTGTGTTTTTTTTCATTTTTTTCCTCATATTTTATAAATTTTTTTATAGTAAATTATAAGATATGATGAAAATAATGGTATCTTTAGAAAGTCCATTTAATGACGAGAAAAACGGTATATAATATGTGTGGGTACAGTAAATGAGTAAGAGGAAAATTACAGCTAAACACAAACACCGCAGAAATGTAAAAATAGCCTTGGTCCCAAACGGACAGAAAATGGAAAAGTGCTGTGGTCATTAAGGGGTTAACTAACGATTTGAATTGTTTGCTAGCTACATAGAATTGCCATAGGGCTAGAGAGATGATTGGAGAACAGTTCAAACAATATGGGGTATTGGAATGGTACGGCTAGATTATAAATAAATTAGAGGGCATCTTCATTAGAAGATCAAGATTCCAGACCTGATTTTAAAACATGTTTGCCATCACTTTAAATGCATTTTATTGGCAGTGGGTTGCAAAAACTATTGGATTAAACCACAGGAATAATTTTTACAACTTGCAGTACTGGTGATTTTTTTTTTCTTTTTTCAAATTGAATTAAAAGAAGCAAAAATATATTAAACTGCATAAATAAAGTTTAATCAGCATTGTTTTAGCAATATCAACAAACGTGCATTTACTGTACGAACAGACAGTGACGTAAATAATACTAAAGAGCGGAGTACGGGAATAAGCCTGTTGAAGAAAGAAAAATAAATCATGTGTGTGTTGCAAATAGAAGATGGAGGAGTAATAAATGTGCCAGATAAAACTTACTATGCTGGTGCCAAGGAGACCCATCATTCTAATTTCCCTTTAATGCAAGCTAGCTCCCAGAACTTGTAAGCCATTGTAGTTTAGCGTATCTTGTTTTAAGCAAACTATGTCTCCACCAGGCTCCTAACCTGATCTTTACCTATGTGCATGTATTTTTTGTAGGTATAACTGTATTTTTCCTATGCAAGGTTTGTTTGTCTAGCACCAGGTCACAAGGTGATTCAGATGGCTTGGGCCAGTACAGCTGAGATAACAAATATCAGGCTCTGATCTCAGTTGATGAGCTACACCCATGTCTCAGCATTATTCCACTAGACTCACCTAGATTTATGGCATTAGCTCCTTTAGGCTGGCATGTGCTAGTTTAAAGCAAACCAACATTGCTTCAGTGGAAACATGAAAGATTGGCTGAATTCCACAGCAATACTATCTGCTTATTATTACTTTTTGTGGCAAATATAAATATATTTTTATAGTGTCCTCATTTAGGCTCAGAAGCTTCAAATTTCCCGTTGGTGAAGATGTAATATGGTGTTTGTAAATAAACCGGATTAGTCACAGAGCGTAAAATGAAGAACCTAATCTGTTGTCACTCTACAAATACCTGATAATAATAATAACAACCTGCACTTTTGGTATCACATAGTGTTTACAGGCAAAATGGTAGAATCAGGGGGAAATGCTTCTGTTTGGATGACAAGTGTTGGGAGTTTGTTTTTACACACATCCGTGGTTGAGCACTGTTAATTGCTTTTGTTTGCTGGCAGTTACTATGAATACTATGGAAGTACTATGTATATGGAGGTGATTTATAAAGCTGAGGCGGACAGGGGAGCAGATATGTGCCCCTGTCCGCTGCAGCTCGCCTCTGGCGGGCTGAATTCCCCTGGCGGAATTCAGCATTGCAAACAAGCGCTATTTTGCGATCGCGTGCAATCCCGCCCCCTGCCCGCGCACAGCCAATCACTTGCGGGCAGGAGCTGTCAACCTCCCCGGTCGCACTAGACCATGGAGATTGAATTTTGGCACTTTAGAGGTGGCGAAAAATTAGGGAAGCAGCGGTCTGATGGCCGCTGCTTGTTAAATACGGCATACAGGTTCTCTTGTGAGAACCTGCAGCCGTAGTGGGTTGAAAGGCTTGCAAAGCCTTTGATAAATAGACCCATATATGTATTTGCCATTTAGTAACATTATGTTCTCTGTTGCTTGTGTGTATACTTAATAGGGGTGCTGATTCTGTGCCACCTTTTTCCCCCAAGCATTTCAAAGACATTTTTGAGGGGCTGTGGGTTGTGGGGATCATGTTGTAAGTGTGGCCATTCATGTGACCCAGTAACTACACACCCAGCATGCACCACAGTACAGCTCACCTTAGGCCTACTGTAATATTTCCATTAAATGTCTATTTATTATTATTATTATTATTATTCTTTATTTATAAAGTGCCAACAGATTCCGCAGCGCTGCCCATGGGTACAAGGATTAAAAGTACAACGAAGAAACAATACAATAAGAGACAACATTTTACAGACAAATACAGGGGGAATTGAGGGCCCTATTCCCGTGGGAACTTACGATCTTACAATCCTCTGTTATTTTTTTTCTCTAACTCTCCCCAGCACTGCAAGTACCCTGAGCTCTCTCTCACATTATCCCCAGCATTGCAAGGACCCTGAGCTCTCTCTCACATTATCCCCAGCACTGCAATTACCATGAGCTCTCACACATTATCCCTAGCACTGCAAGTACCCTGAGCTCTCTCTCTCACATTATCCCCAGCACTGCAAGTACCCTGAGCTCTCTCACATTATCCCCAGCACTGCAAGTACACTGAGCTCTCTCTCACATTATCCCCAGCACTGCATGTACCACAAGCTCTGTCTCACATTATCCCCAGTACTGCAAGTACCCTGAACTGTCTCTCACATTATCCCCAACACTGCAAGTACCATGAGCTCTCTCTCACATTATCCCCAGCACTGCAAGTACCCTGAGCTGTCTCTCACATTATCCCCAGCACTGCAAGTACGCTGAGCTCTCTCTTACATTATCCCCAGCACTGCAAGTACCCTGAACAATCTCTCACATATCCACAGCACTGCAAGTAACCTGAGCTCTGTCTCTCACATTATCCCCAGCACTGCAAGTACCCTGAGCTGTCTCTCACATTATCCCCAGCACTGCAAGTACCATGAGCTCTCTCTCACATTATCCCTAGTACTGCAAGTACCCTGAGCTCTCTATAACGTTATCCCCAGCACTGCAAGTACCATGAGGTCTGTCACATTATCCCCAGCACTGCAAGTACCCTGAGCTCTCTCTCACATTATCCCCAGTACTGCAAGTACCCTGAGCTCTCTAACGTTATCCCCAGCACTGCAAGTACCCTGAGCTGTCTCTCACATTTTCCCCAGCACTGCAAGTACCCTGAGCTCTCTCTTACATTATCCCCAGCACTGCAAGTACCCTGAACTCTCTCTCTCACATATCCACAGCACTGCAAGTACCATGAGCTCTTTCACATTATCCCCAGCACTGCAAGTACCCTAAGCTCTCTCTCAAATTATCCCCAGCACTGCAAGTACCCGGAGCTGTCTCTCACATTATCCCCAGCACTGCAAATACCCTGAGCTATCTCTCACATTATCCCCAGCACTGCAAGTACTATGAGCTCTCTCGCATTATCCCCAGCACTGCAAGTACTATGAGCTCTCTCGCATTATCCCCAGCACTGCAAGTACTATGAGCTCTCTCGCATTATCCCCAGCACTACAAGTACCCTGATATCTGTCTCTCACATTATCCCCAGCACTGCAAGTACCCTAAGCTCTCTGCCTCACATTATCCCCAGCAAGCTAGCTCCCAGAACTTGTAAGCCATTGTAGTTTAGCTTATCTTGTTTTAAGCAAACTACTACTTTCTATGTCTCCACCAGGCTCCTAGCCTGATCTTTACCTATGTGCATGTATTTTTTTGTAGGTATAACTGTATTTTTCCTATGCAAGGTTTGTTTGTCTAGCACCAGGTCACAAGGTGATTCGGATGGCTTGGGCCAGCACAGCTGAGATAACAACTATCGGGCTCTGATCTCAGTTGATGAGCTACACCCACGTCTCAGCATTATTCCACTAGATTCACCTAGATTTATGGCATTAGCTCCTTCAGGCTGACATGTGCTAGTTTAAAGCAAACCAACATTGCTTCAGTGGAAACATGAAAGATTGGCAGAATTCCACAGCAATACTATCTGCTTATTATTACTTTTTGTGGCAAATATAAATATATTTTTACAGTGTCCTCATTTAGGCTCAGAAGCTTCAAATTTCCCGTTGGTGAAGGTGTAATATGGTATTTGTAAATAAACCGGATTAGTCACAGAGCGTAAAATGAAGAACCTAATCTGTTGGCACTCTACAAATACCTGATAATAATCATAACAACCTGCACTTTTGATATCACATAGTGTTTACAGGCAAAATGGTAGAATCAGGGGGAAATGCTTCTGTTTGGATGACAAGTGTTGGGAGTTTGTTTTTACACACATCCGTGGTTGAGCACTGTTAATTGCTTTTGTTTGCTCGCAGTTACTATGAATGCTATGGAAGTACTATGTATATGGAGGTGATTTATCAAGCTGAGGTGGACATGGGAGCAGATACGTGCCCCTGTCCGCCACAGCTCGCCTCTGGCGGGCTGAATTTCCCTTGGCGGAATTAAGCATTGCAAACAAGCGCTATTTTGCGCTCGCGTGCAATCCTGCCCCCTGCCCGCGCACAGCCAATCACGTGCGGGCAGGAGCTGTCAATCTCCCCGGTCGCACTAGACCACAGAGATTGAATTTTGCCACTTTAGAGGTGGCGAAAGATTAGGGAAACAGCGGTCTGATGGACGCTGCTTGTTAAATACAGCATGCAGGTTCTCTTGTGAGAACCTGCAGCCGTAGTGGGTTGAAAGGCTTGCAAAGTCTTTGATAAATCGACCCCTATATGTATTTGCCATTTAGTAACATTATGTTCTCTGTTGCTTGTGTGTATACTTAATAGGGGTGTTGATTCTGTGCCACCTTTTTCCCCCAAGCATTTCAAAGACATTTTTGAGGGGCTGTGGGTTGTGGGGATCATGTTGTAAGTGTGGCCATTCATGTGACCCAGTCACTACACACCCAGCATGCACCACAGTACAGCTCACCTTAGGCCTACTGTAATATTTCCATTAAATTGCCTTTTATTATTATTATTATTATTATTATTCTTTATTTATAAAGCGCCAACAGATTCTGCAGCGCTTCCCATGGGTACAAGGATTAAAAGTACAACGAAGAAACAATACAATAAGAGACAACATTTTACAGACAAATACAGGGGGAATTGAGGGCCCAATTCCCGTGGGAACTTACGATCTTACAATACTCTGTTATTTTTTTTCTCTAACTCGCACCAGCACTGCAATTACCATGAGCTCTCACACATTATCCCCAGCACTGCAAGTACCATGAGCTCTCTCTCACATTATCCCCAGCACTGCGATTACCATGAGCTCTCACACATTATCCCTAGCACTGCAAGTACCCTGAGCTATCTCTCACATTATCCCCAGCACTGCAAGTACCCTGAGCTGCCTCTCACATTATCCCCAGCACTGCAAGTACCCTGAGCTCTCTGCCTCACATTATCCCCAGCACTGCAAGTACCCTGAGCTATCTCTCACATTATCCCCAGCACTGCAAGTACCCTGAGCTGTCTCTCACATTATCCCCAGGACTGCAAGTACCCTAAGCTCTCTGCTTCACATTTTCCCCAGCACTGCAAGTACCCTGAGCTCTGTCTCATTTATCCCCAGCACTGCAGGTACCCTGAGCTCTCTCTTACATTATCCACAGAACTAAAAGTACCCTGAGCTCTCTCTCTCACATTATCCCCAGTACTGCAAGTACCCTGAGCTCTCTATAACGTTATCCCCAGCACTGCAAGTACCATGAGCTCTGTCACATTATCCCCAGCACTGCAAGTACCCTAAGCTCTCTGCTTCACATTTTCCCCAACACTGCAAGTACCCAGAGCTCTGTCTCACATTATCCCCAGCACTGCAGGTACCCTGAGCTCTCTCTCACATTATCACCAGTACTGCAAGTACCCTGAGCTCTCTCTCTCACATTATCCCCAGCACTGGAAGTACCCTGAGATCTCTCTCACATTATTTCCAGCACTGCAAGTACCATGAGCTCTGTCTCATTTATCCCCAGCACTGCAGGTACCCTGAGCTCTCTCTTACATTATCCCCAGAACTAAAAGTACCCTGAGCTCTCTCTCTCACATTATCCCCAGTACTGCAAGTACCCTGAGCTCTCTCTCTCACATTATCCCCAGTACTGCAAGTACCCTGAGCTCTCTATAACGTTATCCCCAGCACTGCAAGTACCATGAGCTCTGTCACATTATCCCCAGCACTGCAAGTACCCTAAGCTCTCTGCTTCACATTTTCCCCAACACTGCAAGTACCCAGAGCTCTGTCTCACATTATCCCCAGCACTGCAGGTACCCTGAGCTCTCTCTCACATTATCACCAGTACTGCAAGTACCCTGAGCTCTCTCTCTCACATTATCCCCAGCACTGGAAGTACCCTGAGATCTCTCTCACATTATTTCCAGCACTGCAAGTACCATGAGCTCTGTCTCACATTATCCCCAACACTGCAAGGGCACTGAGCTCTCTCTCACATTATCCCCAGCACTGCCAGTACCCTCCCTGAGCTCTCTCACATTATCCCCAGCACTGCAAGGACCCTGAGCTCTCTCTCCCATTATCCCCAGAACTGCAAGTACCACGATCTCTGTCTGGCATTATCCCCAGCACTGCAAGTACCACACACTCTCTCACATTATCCCCAGCACTGCAAGTACCCTGAGCACTCTCTCACATTTTTCCAAGCACTGCAAGTACCATGAGCTCTGTCTCACATTATACCCAGCACTGCAAGGGCACTGAGGTCTCTCTCACATTATCATACCTCCCAACATTTCAAAATTCAAAAGAGGGACCCCCCCCCCCGTGGAAATTTTTTTAAATGTGGTGGGCGGGGCTTAAAAAATCATAAGATTAAAGTAATATAAATAAAATTCTAAATAAAGTCATATATTTTAATACACTTAGGCAGCAAATCAAACACAAGCTCAAACCACTGGTATGGCTATGTGAGCTATGTATTTAATTAGCCTTTGCAAAGACATTGCTAAATATTTTTATCTTAATTGGACATTTAATAATAAATTCTTTAAAACTGCTCTCTGCATTCCCCATTAATATTCTAGATTCTGGCCTTTAAAGTCAGCAAAAATGCACAGTAGCACACTACATAGCATACACTTACACATGCAGATACACACACACACACACACACTTCATAGCATACACTTATACATGCAGATACACACACACACACTACATAGCATACGCTTACACATGCAGATACACACACTACATAGCATACACTTATACATGCAGATACACACACACACTACATAGTATACACTTATACATGCAGACACACACTACATAGCATACACTTATACATGCAGATACACCCTTTTACATGCAGATACACATACACACACTACATAGCTTACATTTATACATGCAGACACACACACACACACTACATAGCATAAACTTATACATACAGATACACACACACAGTTATGGATACAGATAGACACACACAATACATCATATATGGTTATCTGTAATTCATTGTATGAGGTCCTGGGGTTGGCAAGCACATTAGCTGGCAGTCTGCGGCTTCCACTGTTCATTACCCTGGTATTAGCACTGTTCATTGTATAAAACCATTCCTTTTCCACAGGGAATCTAACAGGTATCTAACCCTGTGAGAGCAAAGCCAGCTGCTTCTGAGTATGGGCCCAATAGAATTTAAAAAAAAAAAAAAATTGGGACTGTCCCGTGAAAATCGGGAGAGTTGGGGGGTATGTATTATCCCCAGCACTACAAGGACCCTGAACTCTCTCTCACATTATCCCCAGCACTGCAAGTACCCTGAGCTCTCTCTCACATTATCCCCAGCACTGCAAGTACCCTGAGCTCTCTCTCACATTATCCCCAGCACTGCAAGTACCCTGAGCTCTCTCTCACATTATCCCCAGCATTGCAAGTACCCTGAGCTCTCTCACGTTATCCCCAGCACTGCAAGTACCATGACCTCTCTCTCACATTATCCCCAGCACTGCAAGTACCATGACCTCTCTCACACATTATCACCAGCACTGCAAGTACCCTGAGCTCTCTCTCACATTATCCCCAGCACTGCAGACAGTGTGGCTACATTTACAGTGAGGGAAAAAATATTTGATCCCCTGCTGATTATGTACGTTTGCCCCTGACAAAGAAATGATCACTCTATAAGTTTAATGGTTTATTTAAACAATTAGAGACAGAATGACAACAAAAAAATAATATTTTTTTCCCTCACTGTATCACATTCTGTCTACTGCACACACTAGATGCAACTGCTCTTGATGACTCTTATCTCCCCAATATTCAGGCACTTCCTCCAACCTCTCTTTGTCTCTCTCCACCAGGACATTAGGAGGATGACACAGGACATACCTCCACATTTCTCAAGGTGCAAGTAAATAAATATCAGTCCATTGACTTGCATTGGGTCAGGGTGGTAGACAGAAAATATATGTTTGCTTTTCTATTCAGAGGCTGCAAATGTATGCTGTTGTAGTTACTTAAAGGTGTGTTACTGTGTTAAGCAGTACCTTCCAACTTGCCAAATATTTCATAGTGTGTGCTCATTTGCATATAGTGCGTCACATTGCCTGTTTGTGTGACTTGGCCCTTCTGTCAATAAAATATCAAAAATGCAGAACATGTTCAGGAAGTTAAATTCCCTAGGTACTCTAGGCGTATATCAAGAGATCCAATCAAGGGGGGATATATGTTTAAGGTCCCAATAATGTCCGTATCAGTATAGGACCAGTAGTCAATACAGTAAAGTCACTCTGGGCAATTCCAAGCGCACTGTCCCAGGTAAAAGTCCCAAAATAACAGTATGCCCCACTTCTGCCTAGTAGTCACGGGTGACCGGAAGTGTAAAGTCACTATTGAAATCGATCTACGGTAATCTCTTACCCTCCACTGGTCTGGTGGGGTGCCTGGGCGCACTGCTGTACTTCACCTTGGATTGGCGATGGAACCCTTCCGGGGGGGTGCAGCCTGTGTGTCCTTCTTGGCGTACGAAAAAGAGATCCGGTTCATGGAGGTGTTTCCTCAGTACGTCACCCGTGACGTTGCAAGGCTCTCTCAAGTGGTATGGCGTGGGGGGGCGGGGGGAGATAAGAATCAGGCTCGGAGTCCCAAGTGAAAATAGCAATTGAGTGGTGCTGAAAAGAGCGGTATGCCCAACCGCTATGGAACAATAAATCACAAAGGAGTGCACCAACTCAAAAGTTAGTTATGCTGAAAACAAGTATTTTTATTGTACAATCCATCAGTGGTAAGGTAACAAGGTCACAGTTAAGAACGCCTGACGCGTTTCAGCATAACTAACTTTTGAGTTGGTGCACTCCTTTGTGATTTATCCTTCTGTCAATAGCAAGAATGGTATTGCTACACCTAGTTGAGAAATCTGTGGCATTACATCATAGGCAGCATTACAGTGTGTAGTGTAAGGATTAGATTAACCCTTAATCTACTAGAGAGGACTTTTGCACATCTCTCTAGGGGCCAAAGTATCTAAAGGTCTTTGGGCTTGCAAGATTCTGTATAAAATCTTAACAGTACTCTGTAGCCCCTGGTGGAATTCTCTAAAGGCAGTTTTTTTTTAAAAAAAAACAACTTTATTGTAGTTAGTTCAGTTTTACATATGCTTGGACGCAACTCCATTATGTAACATACAACAATAGTTGTTACTTTTAGAATAACTTAGTAACAAAGAATAAAGTTTGTCGATACTGTCCAAACAACCACCTCCGTTTTACTTATCAGTCTTTTATGCAAGGAATTGTTTTACCACCTAGGGTCAGTTTACCAACAAGACTGCCTCTAATCTGAATGCATTTTGACTACTAGAGGACATAAGTTCATGTGTTTCATATAGATAACATTGAGCTCATGCATGTGAAGTTACCTAGGAGTGAGCACTGATTGGCTAAAATGCAAGTCTGTCAAAAGAACTGAAATAAGGGGGCAGTTTGCAGAGGCTTATATACAAGGTAATCACAGAGGTAAAAAGTGTATTAATATAACAGTGTTAGTTATGCAAAACTGGGGAATGGGTAATAAAGGGATTAGCTTTCTTTTTAAACAACAAAAATTCTGGTGTTGACTGTCCCTTTAATTTTGGGGGGCTTGTTCAATAACCATATCAGAGGGTCTAGCGGTAGCTGAGTTTCCAGTATGGATTCTATTTCCAAAATTATTGTTCTCCATAAATTTTGGACAGAATTACACCACAACCATATATGTGCTGCACTGCTGTTTACATTACCGCAGCGCCAAAACTGTTTTTTTTTAGTGTGGTACAGGCGATGTATTTTTCTTGGTGTGAGGTACCATCTATGTAATAATTTGAAATTAATTTCCAAAATGGAGGATGAAATTGAGCTCTAAAGGCAGTTTTTACCATAAGAAAATGGTGTCTGGCAAAGGGGTTACCCCCCATTTTAGCATGTGAAGTAGATGCAGCATACATTACAGTAGGGCTCCCCCCAAAAAAAATTGTAGGAAACTAATACATTTAATTATTGAAATAAAAAGATGCAGTAAAGGATTGTATTGTTAAATCACATTGAAAATTGTAACAAAATTGTAATAAAACTACACTTCATGTGCAAAAATAAACCGTGTGAAATTTGTACTTATAATAGGTGTTCCATGGGCATTGCTGAAAGTTCTCCATCAGGTCTCAGTGTATTTTCTAAACATTTCCCCCATGCAGATACCGCAGTTTTATCGCACAAACTTAAGGTGGCGAGATAAACCAAAAACGTATTTACGTAATAAAAAAAATACATGTATTCGAAAATATAGGTAACCGTAAAGGGGCGCAACATAGCGTATCACACGGTGGACCAAAACTATGACATTAGCTGCTTCAGGCTCATACTCACAATTTACAATATATATCACAAGCTGAGATCTCAGAGTTACTAAGCAAACTCGCTCCCGATACCGGGATCACTTCTACTTGTCTGTAATGTATAAACTCCAGTCACCAAGTTAAAGGGATATAAAAACCCAAAATGTTTCTTTCATGATTCAGCTAGAGCAGGCGATTTTAAGTAACTTTCTAATTTACATCTATTATAATTTTTTTCTTCATTCTCTTGGTATATTTTGTTGAAAAGCAGGGATGTATGCGTAGGAGCTGGACGGTTTTTGGAGCACTATTTGGCAGCAGTTTTGCAAGAATTGTATCCATTTTAGGGCTGCAACTAACGATTATTTTCATTATCGACTAATCGGATAAAAAATAAATAAATATTTTTTTCCTATATTTTAAATAAAATCCACATACTGAGTGTTACAAATATAAACTTCAGACTTAAACTTTACAACTTTACATTAAAACAACTATTGGTCCAATTTTTTAAGCAGCAGAACACATTTTTATAATTAGGCAAAACAAAACCACCAACTGTTTGAAAAGAGGTAGAACTAGTAATAGGTAGACTACCACTGCTTATAATATTCTGTTATTCACTCTTTCAGAAACTTTGCATTGAAATGCAAAAATGTCACCATGTCAACATGCTCCTGACTGTGGCTAGCTCTCTTTTTTGCAAGCTATTTTGCCTACAGCAGAGAAGAGGTGCTCAGATGGTGTTGAGGTGCCTGAGATGTATAAGTAGGGTTTTGCCAATTTCACCAAGGTGGGCTATTTATCTTTGTTAGCTCTCCACCAATGCAAGGTTCCTCTTAACAAAGTAATCCTGGAATTTATTCTGACATAAAAATAATCTTGAATATCTATATGCAATGGTAAACAACCAGCTATAAGGTTAGGGAAAATATATATTTAGTCCACTCTTAACTAACAGATATATACTTACAGAGGTTGAATTTGGTACATATTACATTAATTAAAAATATAGAAGAAAAAACAGGTAACAGGACACAGCCTTACACAATTATCTATAGAGTACATATAATCAGCAATAGCAAGCGATCCGCTAATAATTGTGCAAACAGGTAATAGGACATCAATTCATATAACAAATCCCATCAATCTATGGCTAGGTGTAAATAACAAGCTGGGCACTATCATATGCAACGCACAGTCCCAAACAATACAAATGATGACTCCTATTTTTCTCTGGGTTGCACATAAGCCAGGAGTAGTTGTAAACTTAAAAAAAACTGATAGTGTCCTGAAAAAGTGAAACGTAAAATGTCTGTAGACGTCCTTTAGGCTAAGGGCATAACCATAAAACACCATACCATGTGCAGGAGCTCATTGGAGTAAAGCAGCTGGTGCTGTGTGCAAACCAACTAATTGCAAACCCACTAATCAATTATGAGATTTGTTGACCACTATTTTTATAATCGATTATTATCAATTATGCCGATTAGTTGTTGCAGCTCTAATCCATTTGCAAGAGTATTAGATGGCAGCCCTATTTCCTGCCATGTGGTGCTTCATATACCTACATAGGTATCTCTTCAACACAGAATATCATGGGAGAAAAGCAACGTTGATAATAGAAGTAAATTGGAAACTATTTTAAAATGTTGTGCTCTGTTTGAATCACAAGAGAACATTTTTGGGTTTCATATTCCTTTAAGGAATTTATAGAAATGATCCAGTAACCGTCATTGTGTTCGCTGAGTAACTGAGATCTCAGCTTGTGATATCCTACCCATTGGGTGATTGTAAATTGGGAGTATAAGCCTAAAGCAGCTAATTTGACATGTTTGGCCCATCGTGTGATCTGCTATGTGGCGCCCCTTTGTTTGTCCTTTGTTTTTCTAGTGAAGAGGATTTGAATCTCAGCATTTCAAGCTAATTGCAGCCTGAGCATAGATCAGTGTAGATTATTTGACACTAAAGCCTGCATTTAACATCCACAGATGGACAGGGACATACATATTCTTCCCTGTCCACCCAACCCCTCCTCTGACGGGCACAAAGAGCTGCCCGAATTTAACATTGCACACAAGTGCTCCTTTGAGCTTGCATGCAGCACTGCCCGCGCACCGCCAATCACGCACAGGCAGTAGCTGTCAATCTCCCCGGTTGGACGAGAGGTGGAAAATAGGGTAGAGAAACAGCTATCTTATGGCCATTGCTTGATAAATCCTGAGTGCAGGTTCTCTTGTGCAAACCTGCAGTCAAAGGGAGGGGAAGGGCTTGATACATCGAACTCAATGGACAGTAACTTGTTTACGCACATTTAACTTTTATTGATCTGCCATATTGGTGTGTATACATATTTATAGAAGTGTGTGCAACATCTAGAGAAGGTGTGCTTTTCACATTATATAATTGATTTATTATATTCCACTACACACTGGAGTTAATTTATGGTAAAGATTTCTTGGCACCCTCTTTTTTGTTTGTCTGTTACAAACATAAAATAATGTAAACTAAAAACAAGGTAATCTGACTTGCATTGACTGCCCCTGCTAACTTCTCTCTTATCAGCAAAGTTTCCTTTTCCAGTGAGTGCCATTGATTTCTAGGGAAGGCATTTCGCAGGGATTTAGAGAATTCTCTTAGGGCAGTTTCACAGGCCAAGGGGTTAAAATTATTTTCTATACTAGTTAGAGTTAATGGTAAATATAGTTTTAAGAATATGGTTAACCCATAGGCTGACCTATTCAGCAGCCAATAATTAACCAGAGAATGCAGTAGTAGTTTTAGTGTTTTTAAAGGCAGATGAAAGTAAATCTATAATCCGGAAACCTGATACCCTCAACATATCTGGACCTACAATAAGATCACACCGCAAGAATCTCCCCATCTTGTCTACAACAACCACCAATTAGAGTGTGAGCTATCTAGGGAACCTGGTACTCTACTCTATCTGCTTATCAATAATTTAACAGTAAAGATAAAAATAATAACATTGTTTGTAATATTTGTAATACAAACTTATACATACTTATAACTTGTAGCTACCTTTTCAAGCCCAGAAATACATTGTAGCCACTCATCGTAAATGTGTGTGCCCTTAATTTACTTGGCTAGAAGTGGGCAAGCCCAGAGACAATTAAAAACCAGTGTTGAAGAATTCAGTATGACTTCTAGGTGGTGTTGGGGTACTAAGCACACACTTTATTACTGCAGCAGCCACAAACCTCAAAGGTACCAGGATGTATTGCTGTTTTACATGTCCAGTCCTCTGCATGGAGTAGGAGAAAGTTAAGAGGAAATGGGTAGAGAAAAGGTAATAATAAGCGCAGGGTGGGATCACCAAACTCCTGAAATACCTAGGGGTTCCTATCATAGGCGTGGGAAAGTTATATACATGTAATCAAACAGGAGCGCTATAGCTAAAGGTGATTAGGGAATGTCTAGATAAAAGTTATAAAGTGCAAATCTATAAACGTGTCTGAACACAAGTGTTACAAATATTGTAATAAAAAATACCTATATATCTTAGATATAATGTGAAACTAGAATAGAAAAGTGAATACAATTTGAAAAAAAATATTTTTCTATATGTTAATATAAACTCTGATTGTGTAATGTGTAAGTGTGAAATGATAATAAATTCAAAAGTGAGTAATTACTAAGGCTCTTCCTAAAATTAAATCAGGACACCAAGTGCAAACAAATAATAATACATATATAGTTAAAAACGGACATCTCCGTATAAAAAATAGGTTGCCACCACAAAAAATAAAAACATATAAGCAGTCAGTGAGAAACTTCTTTCCAAGTTAGAAACGCCTGAAATCGAGATACACAGTTTTTATTCAAAGAAGACTTCTTGGCTTGCCCCCAAACAGTTCAGCAGTCGGTTCCGTAAGATGAAAGTTACCGCCGTGGTGGAGTGACGTCACTTTTGTAAGCGCTATCCTCAATGCGCAGTCTGATTGGTCCTCGGACGAACGGCTTGAGATTTTTTGCTGCCGTATTCCTTCAGATAAAGTATCCACTCTTAAGTGCTAGAGAGCACGCAGGATACTTTTTGGATATGTGTGTAAAGCAGCAGGTAGTAGATTTGATGAGAAAACCTTGGTCTCACCTTATATCAAAATAACACTGGTTTAATGCACAAAAAAGTCCAAATGTGCAATCAGTACGTCTTTGCCTGTTGGAAAAGTACTGGTATATTAGAGGAATGTTCCACAGCTTTGTTTTTAACCAGTTACCAACCGTAGCACTCAGGCAAATTGTGGAAAAGATTGTAGACGGAATTGTAGCTTCAACTACAAATAGTATAGCTTAGTTCATAGGCAACTAACGTCAACGCGTTTCTCCCTATACAGGGCTTTTTCAAGATTTGCATAACCAACACAGTTATAATAATACACTTTTTACCCCTGTGATTACCTTGTATCTATGGCTCTGCAAACTGCCCCCTTATTTCAGTTCTTTTGACAGACTTGCATTTTTAGCCAATCAGTACTGACTCCTAGGAGCTTCAGAATAGAGGCTGCCTTCAAGGTCTAAGAAATTAGCATATGAACCTCCTAGGTTTAGCTTTCAACTAAGAATACCAAGATAACAAAGCAAAATTGGTAATAAAATTAAAATGGAAAGTTGTTTAAAATTGCATGCCCTATTTAAATCATGAAAGTTTATTTTGGACTAGACTGTCCCTTTAATGCACAAATAATACCTCAATTCAAAGTATGCACTGAAAATATCAGTTTGTATTAATAGTAATAATCTCATTCTTGCCATCATTAGGATTATTATTTACAGTGATAGTTATTACATAGAACTGTCTTTCAGAAAATGTAAAGGACCACGAAAAAAAAAAAAGAAGCAAAAACTACTTAGCTAAGCTGGTTTCACAGAACACACGTGCACTAGCAGACACATGCACTAACAAAAGGGAGTCAGTTTACTGCCCATGCTCAGTAGATAACTTTTACTGCAAAAATTATGTGGCAGGAAGCAACAGTAGAACTTGAGTTCTATAATTGTAGTTCCAATATCTTCCTTCAGACAGTGCCTACACTTAATTATGGTGTAGTTGCTCACTACTAATGCACACCTTGCCTTGGGCCAGTTAGATAATATGCAGCAATTACTGTTTAAGCTGTGGCTTTTGCTAAAAGCTTAGTGTAAATAAATAAAACACATAAGGTGTGGTAGCAATATGCAACCAGTACAGATGGAATATCCGGCAACTCATTAAAGGGACAGTCTACTCCAGAATTGTTATTGTTTAAACAGATAGATAATCTCTTTATTACCCATTCTCCAGTTTTGCATAACCCAACACGGTTATATTAATATACTTTCTACCTCTTTGATTACCTCTGCAGATGCTTATTTCAGTTATTTTGACAGGCTTGCATTTTTTTAGCCCTCTCATAAGTAACTCTACAGGTGTGAGCACAATGTTATCTATATGGCACACATGAACTAACGCCCTCTAGCTGTGAAAAAATGTTAAATGTATTCAGATAAGAGGCAGCCTTCAAGTGCTTAGAAATTAGCATATGAGCCTACTTAGTTTTAGCTTTCAACTAAGAATACCAAGAGAACAAAGCAAATTTGATGATAAAAGTAAATTGGAAAGTTGTTTAAAATTACATTCCCTATCTGAATCATTAAAGTTTAATTTTGACTTGATTCTCCCTTATTACACACAAACCAAAGTAACTGATTTTACAAGTGAATATTTACATTTAAAACACACCCAAAATGGAACAACTTTTGTAAATTTAAAAATAAAAAAAGGTTTCTTAGTTCAATGTTATTTATATATTTGTAAAGGTTATTTGAGGTTTAGAAATAAGACGAGAATAGTACTATATGATTTCATAATCAAGAAATAATTTGCTCAGACTTTTGGAATTTATCACATTTGTTTTTTGCAAGTTGCACCTAGTCACATGATACTCAGGTCCTGCGAGCGGTCATGCTCCAAGAACTGACACTTGGTAGTGATAAGACACAAGGACTAAGATCTTGTGATAAAGGCAATCTACGTCATTATAGTATTCAGAAACAATGCATCTGACAGTGAATAAAGTCCAGACAACAAGCACTAGTACCTGCCAGGTAATGTTAGCAAAAGACAATATTGCACAATAGCCCCTAGGTATGAGTCTAAGGGCTGTGTAGTCAGATACATTATAGAGCATAATCTTCTATAATAGTGGTGAAGTGATTGCGTTATCCCAGAACAATATATAATAAACATGCTTCATTTTGTAGAGAGACCGCCCCCCTTGCCCCAGAATTTTATATCCCAGCATAAGCACACATATGGATCACTTTTTTTCCAATGAGCTATCTTTTTTAAACTTGAATTGCAACCCAGCCACATATATATATATATATATATATATATATATATATCACCTTTGAGCCCTTCCCAGTCCAACACCTTATCATCTACCATATCTCTTTAAATCACTATTAGAACACTTTAATTAATAAAACACACACACACACACACACATATATATATATATATATATATATATATATATATATATATATATATATATATATTTTTAACATTTAAAATATAGTTTGACTGTGAAGAACACTGTATCTTCTTTTTTAGAGCACCTTTGGGTTATCACTACAGCAAAAACCAGCTCCTGAGTTTTGTAGCGCACTCAAAGAAGTTTATTAGGTGAGGGATTTAGCAGAGCTGCACTTTTTGACCTCTAGATGTTTGCGTGCCTGAGGCTTTTGCTCAAGAGCTATCATTTCAGTTTCCACTTGTAATATAGAAGTATAGAATGCGCTCTAGCGGTGTTAGCGCACCGCAAGTTTAACTTTTTTACTCTCCACCTGTAATTTAGGCCTAAATGTATATATTAAAAATATAAAGCAACACATCTCTCACATAAAGACAGCAGCTTTGCACTGAGCTACCTAAACCTGATTCCCTTCTAATTCTCCCCTTCTCACACCCTACACTCTGTACACCAGTCCCTGCCAAGCCATTCTATGCTCCCTGCTACCAGTTACACCCGCCACATGCAGCAGGATGCACTTCTGAAGCTGTGGTAAGATGCAGATTATTTGCTTAGCTTGTCAATTTACTCTAAATCCTTTATCCTTTATCAACACTCTTCCATTCCGTTAGGGAGTACTCTTGCTGTCATCTTTGTGGGATGCCCACTCCAAATGAGAGTAACAGCAGTGCTGAACTTTCTCCATTTATAGAGTTTGTTTTATAATGGACTAATGAATGTGACGTTTAGAGACACCTTCTGTAAACTTTTCCAGCTTTATGCAAGAAAATAATTTACTTTTTTACTTTTATTATTCTTAAACAATACATTAAACAAACATACACAGTATAAATCACAAATATAATTATTTAAATATAAATACGGTACAGATGTAAAGCTTTACCCATATGCTTGTTCAGGAGAGCTGTATATAAACAAGGGAAATATTTGATCCTATCGTAAGAACTGAATAACGTTATCTGGACCCCTGTCAAACTGTATTTCTATATACCAAGTATAGGCCTGCATATTTAATGTTGTTTGCCGTATCTGGATATAACATTGCCTTTAATAGGGCTGTGAACAGCTGAATTTGCCTTCTAGGACTGCTTACTGTATGGACTTTGGTCTTTGGCTAACTTTTATTTATATTGGCTATATATTAGCTTAAAGGGACAGTCTACCATAGAATTGTTATTGTTTTAAAAGATAGATAATCCCTTTATTACCCATTCCCCAGTTTTGCATAACCAACACAGTTATATTAATATACTTTTTACCTCTGTGATTACCTTGTATCTAAGAACGTTTTTCCAGCCCCCTGATCACATGACTGTGTTTTGTGCTAAATCTTAAGTAACCCCCTGTGCCTGAACACAGTGTTATCTATATGGCCTACGTGTACTTTCTGTCTTTGTGTTGAAAAGAGATTTAAAAAGCATGTGATAAGAGGCAGCCCACAAAGGCTTAGAAATTAGCATATGAGCCCTACCTATGTTTAGTTTAAACTAAGAATACCAAGAGAAAAAAGCAAATTTGATGATAAAAGTAAATTGGAAAGTTGATTAAAATTAAAAGTCCTATCTGAATAATGAAAGTTTAATTTATACTAGACTGTCCCTTTAAGATGGTAATTATACTGTGAGTAATCACTGTTATGTCATGGACTATTTTTTTCATTGGCTTGTTCACAAACATATTTTGTTGTTAAAAAAATAGCTGAGTGCTGGAATGGAGTATTTTACTGTTTTTTTTTTTCTTGTAGTATTCATATTTCTCTTGTTAAGTGTAGTCAGTCCACGGGTCATCCATTACTTATGGAATATATCTCTTCCCCAACAGGAAGTTGCAAGAGGATCACCCAAGCAGAGCTGCTATATAGCTCCTCCCCTCACATGTCATATTCAGTCATTCTCTTGCAACCTAACTAAAGATAGGTCGTTGTGAGAGGTCTGTGATGTTTTTAAACTTAGTTTATTTCTTCAATCAAAAGTTTGTTATTTTAAATGGCACCGGAGTGTGCTGTTTGTTCTCAGGCAGCATTAGAAGAAGAATCTGCCTGCGTTTTCTATGATCTTAGCAGACGTAACTAAGATCCACTGGCTGTTCTCACACATTCTGAGGGGTGAGGTAACTTCAGAAAGAGGGGAATAGCATGCAGGGCCCCCCTGCAAATGAGGTATGTGCAGTAAATTATTTTTCTAAGGAATGGAATTGACTGAGAAAATACTGCTAATACCAATGTAATGTAAGTTCAGCCTTAAATGCAGTGGTAGCGACTGGTATTAGGCTGATGAGTGTGTGTACACTGAAGTATTTTTCTAGGGAATGGAATTTCACTCAGAAAATACTGTTAATACTGAAGTAATGTATGAGCCTTCACTGCAGTAAATGCGACTGGTAGCAGGCTTATTAATAACACTTCATAGCTTTTAAAATATATGTTCAAAACGTTTACTAGCATGTTAATCGTTTTTTGTGAGGTACTTGGTGATAAAACTTATTGGGGCATGATTTTTACCACATGGCTATCTTTGTTTTCTGCATAGAAACAGTTTACTAAGCTTCCCCACTGTTGTAATATGAGTGGGAGGGGCCTATTTAGCGCTTTTTTGCGCAGTAAAATTTCAGTCACAATCTTCCTATTTCATCCTCCATGATCCAGGACGTCTCTAGAGAGCTCAAAGGTCTTCAAAATTCGTTTTGAGGGAGGTAATCAGTCACAGCAGACCTGTGACAGTGTGTTTGACTGTGATAAAAACGTTAATTATATAATTGTTATCCGTTTTTGGGTATTAAGGGGTTAATCATCCATTTGCAAGTGGGTGCAATGCTCTGCTAACTTAATACATTTACTGTGAAAATTTGGTTGCTATAACTAATTTGGTTCATTGTTATTTCAACTGACAGCTTTTTGTGCTTCTTAAAGGCGCAGTAGCGTTTTTTATATTGCTTGTAAATTTATTTGAAAGTTTTTTCCAAGCTTGCTAGTCTCATTGCTAGTCTGTTTAAACATGTCTGACTCAGATGAATCTCTTTGTTCACTATGTTTAAAGGCCAATGTGGAGCCCAATAGAAATTTGTGTACTAATTGCATTGATGTCACTTTAAATAAAAGTCAATCTTTACATGTAAAGAAATTATCACCAGACAACGAGGGGGAAGTTATGCCGACTAACTCTCCTCACGTGTCAGTACCTTCGCCTCCCGCTCAGGAGGTGCGTGATATTGTGGCGCCAACAGGGAGGCCCATACAAATCACTTTGCAAGACATGGCTACTGTTATGACAGAAGTATTATCTAAATTGCCAGAATTAAGAGGCAAGCGCGATTGCTCTGGGTTAAGGACAGAACGCGCTGATGATGGGAGAGCCATGTCCGATACTGCGTCACAATTTGCAGAACATGAGGACGGAGAGCTTCATTCTGTGGGTGACGGATCTGATCCGGGAAGACTGGATTCAGAGATTTCTAATTTAAAATTTAAGCTTGAGAACCTCCGCGTATTGCTAGGGGAGGTATTAGCTGCTCTGAATGATTGTAACACGGTTGCAATTCCAGAGAAATTATGTAGGCTGGATAAATACTATGCGGTACCGGTGTGTACTGACGTTTTTCCTATACCTAAGAGGCTTACAGAAATTATTAGCAAGGAGTGGGATAGACCCGGTGTGCCTTTCCCCCCCCCCCCCCTCCTATATTTAGGAAAATGTTTCCAATAGACGCCACCACACGGGACTTATGGCAGACGGTCCCTAAGGTGGAGGGAGCAGTTTCTACTTTGGCTAAGCGTACCACTATCCCGGTGGAGGATAGTCGTGCCTTTTCAGATCCAATGGATAAAAAATTAGAAGGTTACCTTAAGAAAATGTTTGTTCAACAAGGTTTTATCTTACAGCCCCTTGCATGCATTGTGCCTGTCACTGCTGCGGCGGCATTCTGGTTTGAGTCTCTGGAAGAGGCCATTCGCACAGCTCCATTGGATGAAATTATGAACAAGCTTAAAGCACTTAAGCTAGCTAACTCATTTGTTTCTGATGCCGTCGTACATTTAACCAAACTTACGGCTAAGAACTCCGGATTCCCCATCCAAGCGCGCAGAGCGCTGTGGCTTAAATCCTGGTCAGCTGATGTGACTTCTAAATCTAAATTGCTTAATATTCCTTTCAAAGGGCAGACCTTATTCGGGCCCGGCTTGAAAGAAATTATCGCTGACATTACGGGAGGTAAGGGCCATGCTCTGCCTCAGGACAGGGCCAAATCAAAGGCCAAACAGTCAAATTTTCGTGCCTTTCGTAACCTCAAGGCAGGAGCAGCATCAACTTCCTCCGCTCCAAAACAGGAAGGAGCTGTTACTCGTTACAGACAGGGCTGGAAAGCTAACCAGTCCTGGAACAAGGGCAAGCAGGCCAGAAAACCTGCTGCTGCCCCTAAGACAGCATGAAGAGAGGGCCCCCTATCCAGAAACGGATCTAGTGGGGGGCAGACTTTCTCTCTTTGCCCAGGCTTGGGCAAGAGATGTCCAGGATCCCTGGGCGTTGGAGATCATATCTCAGGGATATCTTCTGGACTTCAAAGCTTCTCCTCCACAAGGGAGATTTCATCTTTCAAGGTTATCAGCAAACCAAATAAAGAAAGAGGCATTTCTACGCTGTGTACAAGACCTCTTACTAATGGGGGTGATCCACCCAGTTCCGCGGACGGAACACGGGCAAGGATTCTATTCAAATCTATTTGTGGTTCCCAAGAAAGAGGGAACCTTCAGACCAATCTTGGACTTAAAGATCCTAAACAAATTCCTAAGAGTTCCATCATTCAAAATGGAAACTATTCGAACCATCCTACCCATGATCCAAGAGGGTCAATACATGACCACAGTGGACTTAAAGGATGCCTACCTTCACATACCGATTCACAAGGATCATTACCGGTACTTAAGATTTGCCTTCCTAGACAGGCATTACCAGTTTGTAGCTCTTCCCTTCGGGTTAGCTACGGCCCCAAGAATCTTTACAAAGGTTCTGGGCTCACTTCTGGCGGTACTCAGACCGCGAGGCATAGCGGTGGCTCCGTACCTAGACGACATTCTGATAAAAGCGTCAAGTTTTCAAACTGCCAAGTCTCATACAGAGATAGTTCTGGCATTTCTGAGGTCGCATGGGTGGAAGGTGAACGTGGAAAAGAGTTCTCTATTGCCACTTACAAGGGTTCCCTTCCTAGGGACTCTTATAGATTCTGTAGAGATGAGAATTTACCTGATGGAGGCCAGGTTATCAAAGCTTCTAAATGCTTGCCGTGCCCTTCATTCCATTCCACACCCGTCAGTAGCTCAGTGCATGGAGGTAATCGGCTTAATGGTAGCGGCAATGGACATAGTACCATTTGCGCGCCTGCATCTCAGACCGCTGCAATTGTGCATGCTAAGTCAGTGGAATGGGGATTACTCAGATTTGTCCCCTCTGCTAAATCTGGATCAAGAGACCAGAGATTCTCTTCTATGGTGGCTTTCTCGGCCCCATCTGTCCAAAGGGATGACCTTTCGCAGGCCAGATTGGACGATTGTAACAACAGACGCCAGCCTTCTAGGTTGGGGCGCAGTCTGGAATTCACTGAAGGCTCAGGGATCATGGACTCAGGAGGAGAAACTCCTCCCAATAAATATTCTGGAGCTTGGCCTCAGTTAGCAATTCTGAGGTTCATCAGATTTCAGTCGGACAACATCAAGACTGTGGCTTACATCAACCATCAAGGGGGAACCAGGAGTTCCCTAGCGATGTTGGAAGTCTCAAAGATAATTCGCTGGGCAGAGTCTCACTCTTGCCACCTGTCAGCGATCCACATCCCAGGCGTGGAGAACTGGGAGGCGGATTTTCTAAGTCGCCAGGCTTTTCATCCGGGGGAGTGGGAACTTCATCCGGAGGTCTTCGCTCAACTGATTCATCGTTGGGGCAAACCAGATCTGGATCTCATGGCGTCTCGCCAGAACGCCAAGCTTCCTTGTTACGGATCCAGGTCCAGGGACCCGGGAGCGGTGCTGATAGATGCTCTGACAGCACGTTGGGTCTTCAACATGGCTTATGTGTTTCCACCATTTCCGATGCTTCCTCGATTGATTGCCAAGATCAAACAGGAGAGAGCATCAGTGATTCTGATAGCGCCTGCGTGGCCACGCAGGACCTGGTATGCAGACCTAGTGGACATGTCGTCCTGTCCACCATGGTCTCTGCCTCTGAGGCAGGACCTTCTAATTCAGGGTCCTTTCAACCATCCAAATCTAATTTCTCTGAGGCTGACTGCATGGAGATTGAACGCTTGATTTTATCAAAGCGTGGCTTCTCGGAGTCGGTTATTGATACCTTAATACAGGCTAGGAAACCTGTTACCAGAAGAATTTACCATAAGATATGGCGTAAATATTTACATTGGTGCGAATCCAAGAGTTACTCATGGAGTAAGGTTAGGATTCCTAGGATATTGTCTTTTCTACAAGAGGGTTTAGAAAAGGGTTTATCTGCTAGTTCGTTAAAGGGACAGATTTCTGCTCTGTCTATTCTTCTACACAAACGTCTGGCAGAAGTTCCAGACGTTCAGGCTTTTTGTCAGGCTTTGGCTAGGATTAAGCCTGTGTTTAAGACTGTTGCTCCGCCGTGGAGCTTAAACTTAGTTCTTAACGTTTTGCAAGGTGTTCCATTTGAACCCCTTCATTCCATTGATATCAAGCTGTTATCTTGGAAAGTTCTGTTTTTGATGGCTATTTCCTCAGCTCGAAGAGTCTCTGAGTTATCTGCCTTACATTGTGATTCTCCTTATCTGATTTTTCATTCAGACAAGGTAGTTCTGCATACTAAACCTGGGTTCTTACCTAAGGTAGTTTCTAACAGGAATATCAATCAAGAAATTGTTGTTCCATCATTGTGTCCTAACCCTTCTTCAAAGAAGGAACGACTTTTGCATAATCTGGACGTAGTCCGTGCCCTGAAGTTCTATTTGCAGGCAACTAAAGATTTTCGTCAAACTTCTTCCCTGTTTGTCGTTTACTCTGGACAGAGGAGAGGTCAAAAAGCTTCGGCTACCTCTCTCTCTTTTTGGCTTCGTAGCATAATACGTTTAGCCTATGAGACTGCTGGACAGCAGCCTCCTAAAAGGATTACAGCTCATTCTACTAGAGCTGTGGCTTCCACCTGGGCCTTTAAAAATGAGGCCTCTGTTGAACAGATTTGCAAGGCTGCAACTTGGTCTTCACTTCACACTTTTTCAAAATTTTACAAATTTGACACTTTTGCTTCTTCGGAGGCTGTTTTTGGGAGAAAGGTTCTACAGGCAGTGGTTCCTTCCGTTTAAAGTTCCTGCCTCGTCCCTCCCATCATCCGTGTACTTTTAGCTTTGGTATTGGTATCCCATAAGTAATGGATGACCCGTGGACTGACTACACTACACTACACTTAACAAGAGAAAACATAATTTATGCTTACCTGATAAATGTATTTCTCTTGTAGTGTAGTCAGTCCACGGCCCGCCCTGTCTTTTACGGCAGTTCTAAATTAAACTCCAGTCACCACTGCACCCTATGGTTTCTCCTTTCTCGTCTTGTTTCGGTCGAATGACTGAATATGACATGTGAGGGGAGGAGCTATATAGCAGCTCTGCTTGGGTGATCCTCTTGCAACTTCCTGTTTGGGAAGAGATATATTCCATAAGTAATGGATGACCCGTGGACTGACTACACTACAAGATAAATAAATTTATCAGGTAAGCATAAATTATGTTTTTTCATCTCCCCGTATAAGGATATATTTTGAAACGCTATCCCTTTAAGGCTAAGGCTATATAAAACCTCTATGTGAAAGTGAATGTAAAGTTGAAAGAATGAGTGCCCAGTTTCTAAAAATACTATTAAAAACAGAGGCACTTTTATTCATTAAACTTTACATTGCAGCGTTTTTTTTTTTTTTTAAATACTTACCTTTTTCTTTAGCAAACCCAGTGCGTCCAACTTGTGAGGCCACGCCATGATTGGAGGAAGCCGGTTTCGTCATTGCTGTGCTAAGTACAGCATGATAAGCTGACAGGGGATCGCCGGTCCGGGTTTGCTAAAGTAAAGTTAAGTATTTAAAAAAAACCAAAAACGCTGCAATGTAAAGTTTAATAAATGAAAGTGTCCCTGTTTTTAATAGTATTTTTAAAAATCGGGCACTCTTTCATTCAACTTTTCATTCACTTTAAAGCCCTTTCGCTTTTGCCTGCCATTTTTTTCTTCTAACCTTAGACTTTATATTTTTGAGCAATTATAACTTTTTTTATGCAATTTCTTTTAGTAATTATTATTAGATAGTGTTATTATGAGTGTAACTGTACATTGTAATGTAATTTTGATGTGTTTTGTGCAACTTTTTATTCAAGCATAACAGTTAACCAGAGCTCTGAGCAGGCGCTATCCTGGTGTCTCTTAAATTCAATTGCTTTCAAGTGAACGCATTTACTTTCAACTTGTAATATTTATGACGCACACAAACAGCCGGGATAAATTTGATATCGCTCGCGTGCAGCAGTGTACCACTTGTAATCTAGCCCTAAGATGGAAGAATTCAACATAAATGCCAACATTTATTTTAGAGGTTTGAAAAATAAATAATATCAAATTTAGCAGCAATCCAGGCAAGTATGTTTAGCAGTGTTTTAGCAGCTATGGAAGGAATAATAGTGTACTTACTTTTTTTTCAGACCCCTCATGAGAAGCTTGTGACATTCAGATCTTTTTGTAGCTGGATTGATTCTAGTAAAAGATCTCGATACTAACATCTGGATTTGCACATATTTTAGGGAATTTTCACTAGAATCAATCCGGCTAAGAAAAGATCTGAATGTAACGAGTGGCAGCCTTCTTCCGCATTTAGAGTGCACATTTTTTTTTATAATCGCACATAATACACAATATACAGACACTTGCACTCTTTGTCAAGTAGACAACAGTAACCCCTAATGTCTCTCAAAATCTCATACAATTCAAACATTTATTTGGTTAGAAAAAACAACTGAAGATCTCATGAAAAATAATTGCTCCTCCAAAAGAGTTAAAATATAAACACTACAGTATAAGCATTCTTTCTTATGTTTAGAACAATTATAGTATTTTCTTTAGGTTACACACTGATCTGTGAATGCTCTCTATTTAGGAGCACGGCTGTAAAAGGCTTTCACTTATACAATAAAGTTTAAATAAGTAGAATATGACTTTTCACTGCCTGCAAAAATCTGTGTTGCGCATGTGAAATTTATAGAATTAGGGCCAGAGTGTTGCTGTTTAGCACTCTAGCTCAAGCTTTAATTGTGCTAGAAACATAATTTATGTAAGAACTTACCTGATAAATTATTTTCTTTCATATTAGCAAGAGTCCATGAGCTAGTGACGTATGGGATATACATTCCTACCAGGAGGGGCAAAGTTTCCCAAACCTCAAAATGCCTATAAATACACCCCTCACCAAACCCACAAATCAGTTTAACGCATAGCCAAGAAGTGGGGTGATAAGAAAAAAAGTGCGAAAGCATTAAAAAATAAGGAATTGGAATAATTGTGCTTTATACAAAAAAATCATAACCACCACAAAAAAGGGTGGGCCTCATGGACTCTTGCTAATATGAAAGAAATGAATTTATCAGGTAAGTTCTTACATAAATTATGTTTTCTTTCATGTAATTAGCAAGAGTCCATGAGCTAGTGACGTATGGGATAATGACTACCCAAGATGTGGATCTTCCACACAAGAGTCACTAGAGAGGGAGGGATAAAATAAAGACAGCCAATTCCGCTGAAAATAATCCACACCCAAAATAAAGTTTAAATCTTATAATGAAAAAAAACTGAAATTATAAGCAGAAGAATCAAACTGAAACAGCTGCCTGAAGTACTTTTCTACCAAAAACTGCTTCAGAAGAAGAAAACACATCAAAATGGTAGAATTTAGTAAAAGTATGCAAAGAAGACCAAGTTGCTGCTTTACAAATCTGATCAACCGAAGCTTCATTCCTAAACGCCCAGGAAGTAGAAACTGACCTAGTAGAATGAGCTGTAATCCTTTGAGGCGGAGTTTTACCCGACTCGACATAAGCATGATGAATTAAAGATTTCAACCAAGATGCCAAAGAAATGGCAGAGGCCTTCTGACCTTTCCTAGAACCGGAAAAGATAACAAATAGACTAGAAGTCTTTCGGAAATTCTTAGTAGCTTCAACATAATATTTCAAAGCTCTAACTACATCCAAAGAATGCAATGATTTCTCCTTAGAATTCTTAGGATTAGGACACAATGAAGGAACCACAATTTCTCTACTAATGTTGTTAGAATTCACAACCTTAGGTAAAAATTGAAAAGAAGTTCGCAACACCGCCTTATCCTGATGAAAAATCAGAAAAGGAGACTCACAAGAAAGAGCAGATAATTCAGAAACTCTTCTAGCAGAAGAGATGGCCAAAAGAAACAAAACTTTCCAAGAAAGTAATTTAATGTCCAATGAATGCATAGGTTCAAACGGAGGAGCTTGAAGAGCCCCCAGAACCAAATTCAAACTCCAAGGAGGAGAAATTGACTTAATGACAGGCTTTATACGAACCAAAGCTTGCACAAAACAATGAATATCAGGAAGATTAGCAATCTTTCTGTGAAAAAGAACAGAAAGAGCAGAGATTTGTCCTTTCAAGGAACTTGCAGACAAACCTTTATCCAAACCATCCTGAAGAAACTGTAGAATTCTCGGAATTCTAAAAGAATGCCAGGAAAAATGATGAGAAAGACACCAAGAAATGTAAGTCTTCCAAACTCGATAATATATCTTTCTAGATACAGATTTACGAGCCTGTAACATAGTACTAATCACAGAGTCAGAGAAACCTCTTTGACTAAGAATCAAGCGTTCAATCTCCATACCTTTTAAATTTAAGGATTTGAGATCCTGATGGAAAAAAGGACCTTGAGACAGAAGGTCTGGTCTTAACGGAAGAGTCCATGGTTGGCAAGAGGCCATCCGGACAAGATCCACATACCAAAACCTGTGAGGCCATGCTGGAGCCACCAGCAGAACAAACAAGCATTCCTTCAGAATCTTGGAGATTACTCTTGGAAGAAGAACTAGAGGCGGAAAGATATAGGCAGGATGATACTTCCAAGGAAGTGACAATGCAACCACTGCTTCCGCCTGAGGGTCCCTGGATCTGGACAGATACCTGGGAAGTTTCTTGTTTAGATGAGAAGCCATCAGATCTATTTCTGGAAGTCCCCACATTTGAACAATCTGAAGAAATACCTCTGGGTGAAGAGACCATTCGCCCGGATGTAACGTTTGGCGACTGAGATAATCCGCTTCCCAATTGTCTATACCTGGGATATGAACCGCAGAAATTAGACAGGAGCTGGATTCCGCCCATACCAGTATTCGAGATACTTATTTCATAGCCAGAGGACTGTGAGTCCCTCCTTGATGATTGATGTATGCCACAGTTGTGACATTGTCTGTCTGAAAACAAATGAACAATTCTCTCTTTAGAAGAGGCCATGACTGAAGAGCTCTGAAAATTGCACGGAGTTCCAAAATATTGATCATTAATCTCACCTCCTGAGATTCCCAAACCCCTTGTGCTGTCAGAGACCCCCAAACAGCTCCACAACCTGTCAGACTTGCATCTGTTGAAATTACAGTCCAGGTCGGAAGAACAAAAGAAGCCCCCTGAACTAAACGATGGTGATCTGTCCACCACGTCAGAGAGTGTCGTACAATCGGTTTTAAAGATATTAATTGAGATATCTTTGTGTAATCCCTGCACCACTGGTTCAGCATACAAAGCTGAAGAGGTCGCATGTGAAAACGAGCAAAGGGGATCGCGTCCGATGCAGCAGTCATAAGACCTAGAATTTCCATGCATAAGGCTACCGAAGGGAATGATTGTGACTGAAGGTTTCGACAAGCTGAGATCAATTTCAGACGTCTCTTGTCTGTCAGAGACAGAGTCATGGACACTGAATCTATATGGAAACCTAAAAAGGTTACCTTTGTCTGAGGAATCAATGAACTTTTTGGTAAATTGATCCTCCAACCATGATCTTGAAGAAACAACACAAGTCGATTCGTATGAGATTCTGCTAAATGTGAAGACTGAGCAAGTACCAAGATATCGTCCAAATAAGGAAATACCACAATACCCTGTTCTCTGATTACAGACAGAAGGGCACCAAGAACCTTTGTAAAAATTCTTGGAGCTGTTGCTAGGCCAAACGGCAGAGCCACAAACTGGTAATGCTTGTCTAGGAAAGAGAATCTCAGAAACTGATAGTGATCTGGATGAATCTGAATATGCAGATATGCATCCTGTAAATCTATTGTGGACATATAATGCCCTTGCTGAACAAAAGTCAGGATAGTCCTTACAGTTAGCATTTTGAATGTTGGTATCCTTACATAACGATTCAATATTTTTAGATCCAGAACTGGTCTGAAGGAATTCTCCTTCTTTGGTACAATGAAGAGATTTGAATAAAACCCCAGCCCCTGTTCCAGAACTGGAACTAGCATAAATACTCCAGCCAACTCTAGATCTGAAACACATTTCAGAAATGCTCGAGCCTTCGCTGGGTTTACTGGGACACAGGAAAGAAAAAATCTCTTTGCAGGAGGCCTTATCTTGAAGCCAATTCTGTACCCTTCTGAAACAATGTTCTGAATCCAAAGATTGTGAATGGAATTGATCCAAATTTCTTTGAAAAAACGTAATCTGCCCCCTACCAGCTGAGCTGGAATGAGGGCCGCACCTTCATGTGGACTTAGGAGCTGGCTTTGGTTTTCTAAAAGGCTTGGATTTATTCCAGACTGGAGATGGTTTCCAAACTGATACCGCTCCTGTGGATGAAGGATCAGGCTTTTGTTCCTTATTGTGACGAAAGGAACGAAAACGATTATTAGATCTAAATTTACCTTTAGATTTTTTATCCTGTGGTAAAAAAGTTCCTTTCCCTCCAGTAACCGTTGAGATAATAGAATCCAACTGAGAACCAAATAATTTATTACCCTGGAAAGAAAGGGAAAGCAAAGTAGACTTAGAAGACATATCAGCATTCCAAGTTTTAAGCCATAAAGCTCTTCTAGCTAAAATAGCTAGAGACATATACCTGACATCAACTCTAATGATATCAAAGATGGCATCACAAATAAAATTATTAGCATGTTGAAGAAGATTAATAATGCTATGAGAATTATGATCTGTTACTTGTTGCGCTAAAGCTTCTAACCAAAAAGTTGAAGCTGCAGCAACATCCGCTAAAGATATAGCAGGTCTAAGAAGATTACCTGAACACAAGTAAGCTTTTCTTAGAAAGGATTCAATTTTCCTATCTAAAGGATCCTTAAAGGAAGTACTATCTGCCGTAGGAATAGTAGTACGCTTAGCAAGAGTAGAGACAGCCCCATCTACCTTAGGGATTTTGTCCCAAAACTCTAATCTGTCAGATGGCACAGGATATAATTGCTTAAAACGTTTAGAAGGAGTAAATGAATTACCCAAATTATTCCATTCCATGGAAATTACTTCAGAAATAGCATCAGGGACAGGAAAAACTTCTGGAATAACTACAGGAGATTTAAAAACCTTATTTAAACGTTTAGATTTAGTATCAAGAGGACCAGAATCCTCTATTTCTAATGCAATTAAGACTTCTTTAAGTAAAGAAAGAATAAATTCCATTTTAAATAAATATGAAGATTTATCAGCATCAACCTCCGAGACAGAATCCTCTGAACCAGAAGAACCATTATCAGAATCAGAATGATGATGTTCATTTAAAAATTCATCTGAAAAATGAGAAGTTTTAAGACTTTTTACGTTTACTAGAAGGAGGAATAACAGACATAGCCTTCTTAATGGATTTAGAAACAAAATCTCTTATGTTATCAGGAACACTCTGAGTATTAGATGTTGACGGAACAGCAACAGGTAATGAAACATTACTAAAGGAAATATTATCTGCATTAACAAGTTTGTCATGACATTCAGTACAAAAAACAGCTGGAGGAACAGATACCACAAGTTTACAGCAGATACACTTAACTTTGGTAGATCCAGCACCAGGCAGCGATTTTCCAGAAGTATCTTCTGACTCAGTGTCAATCTGGGACATCTTGCAATATGTAATAGAAAAAACAACATATAAAGCAAAATTGATCAAATTCCTTAAATGACAGTTTCAGGAATGGGAAAAAATGCCAGTGAACAAGCTTCTAGCAACCAGAAGCAATAAATAATGAGAGTTAAATAATGTGGAGACAATAGTGACGCCCATATTTTTTTTTTAGCGCCAAAAAAGACGCCCACATTATTTGGCGCCAAAAATTACGCCACATCCGGAACGCTGACAGTTTTGGCGCAAAAAAAACGTCAAAAATGACGCAACTTCCGGCGACACGTATGACGCCGGAAATAGAAAACAAAATTTGCGCCAAAAAAGTCCGCGCCAAGAATGACGCAATAAAATGAAGCATTTTCAGCCCCCGCGAGACTAACAGCCCACAGGGAAAAGTCAAATTTTAAGGTAAGAAAAAATTGATTTATTCATATGCATTATCCCAAATATGAAACTGACTGTCTGAAATAAGGAACGTTGAACATCCTGAGTCAAGGCAAATAAATGTTTGAATACATATATTTAGAACTTTATATAAAAGTGCCCAACCATAGCTTAGAGTGTCACAGAAAATAAGACTTACTTACCCCAGGGCACTCATCTACATGTAGTAGAAAGCCAAACCAGTACTGAAACGAGAATCAGCAGAGGTAATGGTATATATAAGAGTATATCGTCGATCTGAAAAGGGAGGTAAGAGATGAATCTCTACAACCGATAACAGAGAACCTATGAAATAGACCCCGTAGAAGGAGATCATTGAATTCAAATAGGCAATACTCTCCTCACATCCCTCTGACATTCACTGCACGCTGAGAGGAAAACCGGGCTCCAACCTGCTGCGGAGCGCATATCAACGTAGAATCTAGCACAAACTTACTTCACCACCTCCATAGGAGGCAAAGTTTGTAAAAACTGATTTGTGGGTGTGGTGAGGGGTGTATTTATAGGCATTTTGAGGTTTGGGAACCTTTGCCCCTCCTGGTAGGAATGTATATCCCATACGTCACTAGCTCATGGACTCTTGCTAATTACATGAAAGAAAGTAAGCTTTTTGTGCATCAAGTTGCACCCATATTATGGGGCTGAATTATCAATGTGCCGGTGGACATGATTCGCTGTAGCAGACCATGTCTGCTACACTTTGATAAATGCCGAAAGCATATGCTTTCGGCATTTATCATTGCACAAGCATTCTTGTGAAAGGAGCGAGCTGCATTTAATCTTATGGCGCGGTCGGGCCGGGCTGTGACTATACAGCTGGCCCGATGCGCTGTGTAAAAAAAGCGGCGTTTTTTGTTAAAAATGAAAAGGGAATATTATGTGTTAGAAAGTTTGGCTAATATAATTCTGCACTATGTGCAGAATTATATAACATTAATTTTAAGGTTTACTGACCCTTTAACTGCAAAGGTCTCCAATGCACACACACATATATATATATATATATATATATATATATATATATATATATATATATATGGGGCAGAACTACCGTGCTCGCAATAGTCGTGGCTGCGACCAGGCCTTGGATGTCCTCCACTCGGGGGGGGGGCGGTGTGCCTCGGTGCTGGCTGGGATAGGTGCCCCTGCAGAGATATCCTTCATCTGCACAAGGCAGTTGCCTAGGGCAGAAAATGTTGGGGGTACGTATGTAACTGTATAGTGCGATTTTGAATGCCACTCGGTGTCCAAATACTTTGTATGTACCACTTTTTATGTAATATTTTATAGCAGCATTAATCCAGCGGCTCGGTGGTCACTTCCGGTTTCTGTGACAGTATCTACCAGTGGAGCAGTTACCTTGTGCAATGGATGAGGATCTCCCTGGTTGCCTAGAGGGAAGGTTCTGTTTTTCGGTAAATGAGCCACACAGCCACAGGCTGTGGTGTTCATTATGAGCCTGCCTTTGCTTATTTCCTAAGTTTCCTGCATATCCTGACATCCGTTATATATATAAAATGGTGCAGGGAACACATTTCTCATCTGAGGTTGCACATTCCCCCACTCTTATTGATTAGCTAGAATGACCAATTTGTGGATCCTTCCTTATTGCTTTCTCAATAACTTTTCTACCTGTCTAGGACTGTCCGTCCTACAATCCTCTACTAATGTAGAATAAAGTATTGCATGCACAGCAAGTTGAGTCCATGAAATACTGAATACCATCTAGAAGTTTTGACAACCCTGGCTTGATCATTCTAGTAAATAATGAATTAAAATGTTTGATATATGGGGTTATTTGCAACAAGTATTTATTATTTACTCACTCAGTGATTATTCATTGGATTAGGCTGGAGTTTTGCAATGCTGCTGTTCCCTTAACAATTTTGCAATAACATCTTGTGCAACTTTGGAAGCACTGCTTTTTTATTGTGAATTAAGCACTGTGGAGATACACATTACAAGTTTGATTGTCATATTTGATTTTATTTTTAATGCATCAGCTCCATCTCTATCTGTAGTGTGTATGTGATTGAAACTTGTTTGTTTGACATAATATTAAATGCACTTTTTTACATTAGATCAAAGGTGAGGCTGAGTATGGGTTATCACTAAAGGGTGCAGCTTTATGGTATATAGATAGACTTGACCCTCTATAATCAATAAACTCAGCTTATCAAGTAGCATTTCTACACCTACTAGACTGCTTTTAAGTAGATTTTTATATGATAAATGCTTTTATACTAATTTAAAAAGTTACTAAGCCTACAAATCATGTATTTGATATTGGTCAATTCTATACCTACTAGCCTGGTTTGTATTAGACTTTTATAGCATGCAAAAAATTTTTTATTAGTATACAAGCCAAAACTTTCCTATATAAATGTAAGCGTTCATAAGGATACAGGAATAATTGTTATCTGTAAATACCTACACATATACAAAGGGGTAGAAAAATATCAATATACTTTACTGATTAGGGGAAATTGCCAAATTATTAATTTCTGACTCACCCAAGATTAGTGGGGATATATATATATATATATATATATATATATATATATATATATATATATATATATATATATATATATATATATATCCCATTGAGTGGACTACACATCACTAAAGCCCCTATTCTCTTACTACAGCCCCTATTCCCTAACTACCTTCATGGATTCTTGCACTGGGGCCCTGAGGTTTCTAGTTACACCTCTGTGTGTGTGTGTGTGTGTGTGTGTGTGTGTGTGTGTGTGTATGTATGTATGTATGTATGTATGTATATATATATATATATACACACACACACACATATGTATTTATGTGTTTATATGTCTGTAAATACATATATACACATATAAATACATATGTTCACATATAAAGAAATATATAAACACACACATGTACATCTTTATACATGTATTTGTATGTATCTTTATATTAAAGCCCTTTGCCTGACTTTTTTTCCTAACACCTGAGACCTCATATCTTTGAGTCCTTATATCTTTTCTGTGTAATATTTTTTTAAATATTTTTTATTAGATAGTGTTAATTATGAGTGTAAGTGTATTTTGTAATGTATTTTCGATCTGTTTTGTGACACTTTTTGTTTTACAAGACAGTTAACCAGGGCTCTGAGGACACGCTATCCCGATGAGCGTTAACTTTGCGCTCAAACGATCACATTTATTTTCAACTTGTAATACACAAGCGTGCGCAAACATTAGCGCACCACTTGTAATCTGACCCTTAGTATTAAACAGCGACACAGTACAGACTAGCTATGCTTGGTGTATAGGTGAAACATACATTCCCAAGAAAAAAATGCTTATCTAAGGTAAAATTTGAAAGTAAAAATGTAACGCGTGTGCGAAACCCAACATGTATTGACTAAAAGACTTCTGATATCGCAACCACAGTATCTTATTCTCCCCAGAGACTTCAATGGAGGGTGCTATTGAGAATAAAAAAAAAAAAGATCCAGTCACCTTATTAAGCTCACGACAGGACTTACCATATTAATCTTTATGAGAGGACTTATTAATATTTCACATTCCAATGTTCTTCACATACAGGACAGTTATTTTTATTTTAAATAGATATTTCTATAGGTATTTGTATATACTTATACCTGTATGCACATTCATATATATAGGTATAGATATATGTTTTATATTATTATACCTGTATGCACATTCATATATATAGGTATAGATATATGTTTTATATTATCATCAGATATATATATATATATATTTCTCTTGTAAGGTGTATCCAGTCCACGGATCATCCATTACTTGTGGGATATTCTCCTGCCCAACAGGAAGTTGCAAGAGGATCACCCACAGCAGAGCTGCTATATAGCTCCTCCCCTAACTGCCATATCCAGTCATTCTCTTGCAAACTCTCAACATAGCTGGAGGTAGTAAGAGGAAAGTGGTGTAATATAGTTAGTTTTTTCTTCAATCAAAAGTTTATTGTTTTTAAATGGTACCGGAGTTGTACTGTAACAACAGATGCCAGCCTTCTAGGTTGGGGTGCAGTCTGGAATTCCCTGAAGGCTCAGGGATCGTGGACTCAGGAGGAGAAACTCCTCCCAATAAATATTCTGGAGTTAAGAGCAATATTCAATGCTCTTCTAGCTTGGCCTCAGTTAGCAACCCTGAGGTTCATCAGATTTCAGTCGGACAACATCACGACTGTGGCTTACATCAACCATCAAGGGGGAACCAGGAGTTCCCTAGCGATGTTAGAGGTCTCCAAGATAATTCGCTGGGCAGAGACTCACTCTTGCCACCTATCAGCAATCCATATTCCAGGTGTAGAGAACTGGGAGGCGGATTTTCTAAGTCGTCAGACTTTTCATCCGGGGGAGTGGGAACTCCATACGGAGGTGTTTTCTCAATTGGTTCATCGTTGGGGCAAACCAGAACTGGATCTCTTGGCATCTTGCCAGAACGCCAAGCTTCCTTGTTACGGATCCAGGTCCAGGGACCCAGAAGCGGCACTGATAGATGCTCTAGCAGCGCCTTGGTTCTTCAACCTGGCTTATGTGTTTCCACCGTTTCCTCTGCTCCCTCGACTGATTGCCAAAATCAAACAGGAGAGAGCATCTGTGATCTTGATAGCGCCTGCGTGGCCACGCAGGACCTGGTATGCAGACCTAGTGGACATGTCATTCTTTCCACCATGGACCCTGCCTCTGAGACAAGACCTTCTACTACAAGGTCCTTTCAATCATCTGAATCTAATTTCTCTGAGACTGACTGCATGGAGATTGAACGCTTGATTTTATCAAAGCGTGGCTTCTCCGAGTCAGTCATTGATACCCTTATACAGGCACGAAAGCCTGTCACCAGGAAAATCTACCATAAGATATGGCATAAATACCTTTATTGGTGTGAATCCAAGAATTACTCATGGAGTAAGGTTAGGATTCCTAGGATATTGTCCTTTCTCCAAGAGGGTTTGGAAAAAGGATTATCAGCTAGTTCTTTAAAGGGACAGATTTCTGCTCTGTCTATTCTTTTGCACAAGCGTCTGGCAGAAGTTCCAGACGTTCAAGCTTTTTGTCAGGCTTTGGTTAGAATTAAGCCTGTGTTTAAACCTGTTGCTCCCCCATGGAGCTTAAACTTGGTTCTTAAAGTTCTTCAAGGGGTTCCGTTTGAACCCCTTCATTCCATTGATATCAAACTTTTATCTTGGAATGTTCTGTTTTTGATGGCTATTTCCTCGGCTCGGAGAGTCTCTGAGTTATCTGCCTTACAATGTGATTCTCCTTATCTGATTTTCCATTCAGATAAAGTAGTTTTGCGTACAAAACCTGGGTTTTTACCTAAGGTATTTTCTAACAAGAATATCAATCAAGAGATTGTTGTTCCATCATTGTGTCCTAATCCTTCTTTAAAGAAGGAACGCCTTTTACATAATCTGGACGTGGTCCGTGCTTTAAAGTTTTACTTACAAGCTACTAAAGATTTTCGCCAAATATCTACTCTGCTTGTTGTTTACTCTGGACAGAGGAGAGGTCAAAAAGCTTCGGCAACCTCTCTTTCTTTTTGGCTTCGGAGCGTAATACGCTTAGCCTATGAGACTGCTGGACAGCAGCCCCCTGAAAGGATTACAGCTCATTCTACTAGAGCTGTGGCTTCCACCTGGGCCTTTAAAAATGAGGCTTCTGTTGAACAGATTTGCAAGGCGGCGACTTGGTCTTCGCTTCATACCTTTTCAAAATTTTACAAATTTGATACTTGTGCTTCTTCGGAGGCTATTTTTGGGAGAAAGGTTCTACAGGCAGTGGTTCCTTCCATTTAAGCCTGCCTTGTCCCTCCCTTCATCCGTGTACTTTAGCTTTGGTATTGGTATCCCACAAGTAATGGATGATCCGTGGACTGGATACACCTTACAAGAGAAAACATAATTTTAATTTTGTGGTGCATCCAGTCCACGGCCCGCCCTGTCTTTTTAAGGCAGGTCTAAATTTTAATTTAAACTACAGTAACCACTGCACCCTATGGTTTCTCCTTTCTCGGCTTGTTTCGGTCGAATGACTGGATATGGCAGTTAGGGGAGGAGCTATATAGCAGCTCTGCTCTGGGTGATCCTCTTGCAACTTCCTGTTGGGAAGGAGAATATCCCACAAGTAATGGATGATCCGTGGACTGGATACACCAGAAGAGAAATAAATTTATCAGGTAAGCATAAATTATGTTTTTTTTAAAACATTTTCTTCTATGTGAAGAACATTGGAATATAAAATATTCATAACCTGCTTCAGGTTTCACGATAAAGGTCTAACATGGTGTCAGGTTAGCACACATGAAGAATTAGTTATCTTAAGTCTTGTTATGTTGATATTAAATATTGAAAAAATATTATTAATAATTATTATAGTTACTGTAAAACATGCATATATATATTCAAATGATTTTTTAGAATTTTTAAGTACATTTATAATAATTATTTACATTATTAAATATAAAATAATGAAAAATAATAATAAATACATAACGCACCTTAATATAACTGCTCACATAAACCTAACAGGAGTACACTAATTCTTTATGTGGGCTAACTCAACATGAGTTATATTAAGGTGCATTATGTATTTATTAAATATAAAATATAAATAATGTCAATAATTATTATAGATGTACTTAAAATTTCTAAAAAATAATTTGAATATATATGTATATTTTACAGTAACTATAATTATTATTTTTTCAACATTTTATATTTAATATTTAGATCATGTGCCTTAAGATAACTAATTCTTCATGTGTGCTAACTAACCCAACAAAGGGTTAAACCTACAGTGAGTTATGCATATTTCCCATTCCATTGTACTTCACGCAGAAGAAAATGTTCTTTTTATTTTTAAATATATATATATTTCTATATAGGATTTTATTGCAAAATATATATGTATATTTTTATATTTATATGAATAGATACAGGTATGTATATATATATATATATATATATATATATATATATATATATATATATATATATATATATATATATATATATAAAAATATCTATTTGAAAATACAAAGAACATTTTCCTGTATTAGAAGAACATTGGAATGTGAAATATGTACATTAAATACATTAAGGGACACTGAACCCACATTTTTTTTGTGTGATTCAGATAGAGAATGTAACTTTAAGCAACTTTCTAATGTACTCCCTATTATCAATTTTTCTTTGTTCTTTTGCTATCTTTATTTGAAAAAGAAGGCATCTAAGCTTTTTTTGGGGTTCAGGGCTCTGGACAGAATTTTTTTTATTGGTGGATGAATTTATCCACCAATCAGCAAGGACAACCCAGGTTGTTCACTAAAAATGGGCCGGCATCCAAACTTACATTCTTGCATTTCAAATAACGATACCAAGAGAATGAAAAAAATTGATAATAGGAGTAAATTAGAAAGTTGCTTAAAATTTCATGCTCTATCTGAATCATGAAAAAAAATTTTGGGTTCAGTGTCCCTTTAAGAAATATTAAGTGTGTGTGTATATATGTATATGTATATATATATATATATATATATATATATATATATATATATATATATATATATATATATATATATGTGTGTGTGTGTGTATACATTTGTATATATATTTATCTGTGTATTTACAAATACATAAATACACATGTAAATATACATTATATATATATATATATATACCCACATACACATATTTAGACGTGTGTGTGTGTACATTTGTATATATATTTATCTGTGTATATACAAATACATAAATACACATGTAAATATACATATATACTGTATATATATATATATATATATATATTTATATATATACACATACACAAGTATCCACATAGGTGCACTCACTGTTACCTTGGACATCCGCCGGGGTGCTGCATGGAAAACATACAGTGAAAACATACAGTGATATCAATCAACCCCAAAATGAAGGAAGAAAGAACACTTCACTCTCCGGTCTCTTCAAAAAGTTTTAATCAATCCGTTTCATAACATCAATCAAACATTCCCAAACGTTTCGATACCTGTTGGTATCTTTGTCAATGGGTAATTTTCCAAGTATCCTTATCCCAAGAAAGCTCCTAATCTACCCCATACACCACTCACCTATAAGTACCCGTATGTGCTTGTGTCACTTCCGGTGTATCGGAAGCCACCTCCGCACGCGCATGTCCGGCCAAACATGATCGTGAGCACGGACAAGATGCTACCATTCTCACGTATGACAGCTCCACGGATGGTTTATAAAAGAGCACCTAATTTGAAAGATATCTTGGTCCACAACGACCCTATAAAGTGTTCTGAAAAAGGTACGTGGTTGAATACCAAGAGAAAATTAGGATGCTACAGATGTGGGGACTGCACTACGTGCAACAGTATGCTGACTGGGATGTATTTTCATCACCCTCACACTGGGAGAAAGTACAAGATCCTACATAGATTGTCATGCATGAGCACCTACGTGGTCTATATACTGATGTGTCCATGCTCCTTGGTGTATGTAGGGAAAACCTCCACCACGTTCCGTGAGAGGATGGCCAATCATCGCCATACCATTAGACTAGCGATAGACAAGAAAGTATCAGATCAACCTGTCGCCCGGCATTTCCTCCAGGCGGGACATACAGCTGCAAGCCTGAGGACAATGTTAATAGACCATGTGCCCCCCTGCGGAGGGGAGGTGACAGAAACACTAAACTCCTTCAGGTAGAGACCTCTTGGATTTACCGTCTGGACACGGTGGCCCCGAAGGGGTGAAATATACAGCTGGACTTTAATGTCTTTCTTTAAAGGGATGTCTATGATTGTTCGATCTAGGTCGTCTTTTTTTTTTTAAAGGATGGGCGTGTCCTCCAAAGATGTATATTAATGGGGACGAATATTCTCCAATAAGGACAGTACTCCGTGGTACAGTGTATTGTTGCGGCCTGATAAAGTTCTTTACCATACTCCCATAGACATGAATAGTATATTAGTGTTATCTGCATTAGGCATTATGATTGAATTTATTGCAATGCATTTATCTATCTTTTTAGTTTGGGTAGTGCTGTTGTTTTTTTTGTTAAAATTAAGATAACCATCAATATTACAGCGCCCCCCCTGTTGGTGACTATGATTGATAGTGCGCTCCTAATGCTGCTTTTTGTTAAAGATAGGGCAGTCATATGGTTACCAGTGTATACGATCCATTAGGGATCTCAAGCAGTGTTGTTTTTGACACTGTTTTTAAAGTTTCTTTTGGTGTAGGGAACATCCTGGTTTTAACTATAGAATCTTGTTTGTAAGAGTTAGTCCGATGATATCGGAACTACCGCTACCCAATATGCACGTTGCCAAGGAGTGTTACGTGTGACAGATACATAAGCGTCATCACGTAGGCGGTACTATGGTAATTAGCCATGTGGCCGATGTTTGGCCGGACATGCGGGGGCGGCTTCCGATACACCGGAAGTGACACAAGCACATACGGGTACTTATAGGTGAGTGGTGTATGGGGTAGATTAGGAGCTTTCTTGGGATAAGGATACTTGGAAAATTACCCATTGACAAAGATACCAACAGGTAACGAAACGTTTGGGAATGTTTGATTGATGTTATGAAACGGATTGATTAAAACTTTTTGAAGAGACCGGAGAGTGAAGCGTTCTTTCTTCCTTCATTTTGGGGTTGATTGATATCACTATATATATATATATATATATATATATATATATATATATATACCCACATAAACATATTTAGACGTGTGTGTGTGTATGTGTGTATATATATATATATATATATATATATATATATATATACACACAGTATATATATATTTTTATATATATATATATATATATATATACACAGTATATATATATATATATATATATATATATATATGTGTATATACTGTATGTAGCTAATGTCATAGTGTGCTGGTGACAATCCCAAAATTTTTATAAGCATTACTCACTTTCTTGCATAGAGATGGTTGCCACAATATGACTCTTTAAACTTTCAAAGAGAGACATAGAAGTAGCTAGGAGTAGGATGGGCGGGGTGGAGGCAGAAGTGTGAGGTAGCTTAGGTGCAGCTTCTTTTTTTTCACTTCCAATACTGGTTTTAAAGGGATAGTAAACCCAAAATGTCTCTTTCGTGATTCAGATAGAGCATGCGATTTTAAGCATCTTTCTAATTTACTTCTATTAGCAATTTTTATTTGTTCTCTTGGAATCTTTATTTGAAAAAGCAGGAATGTTAAAGGGACACTAAACCCAAATTTTTTCTTTTGTGATTCAGATAAAGCATGCAATTTTAAGCAACTTTCTAATTTACTCCTATTATTAAATTTTCGTCATTCTCTCGGTATCTTTATTTTAAAAAAAAAGCAAGAATGTAAGTTTAGATGCCTGACCATTTTTGGTAAACAACCTGGGTTGTTCTTGCTGATTGGTGGATTAATTTAACCAACCAATAAACAAGTGCTGTCCAGGGTCTAAACAAAAAAATAGCGTAGATGCCTTTTTTTCAAATAAAGTTTGCAAGAGAACGAAGAAAAATTAATAGAAGTAAATTAGTAAGTTGCTTAAAATTGCATGCTCTATCTGAATCACGAAAGAAAAAAAATTGGGTTCAGTGTCCCTTTAAAGTAATGGTAAATTTCAGACTATAAGAATGTTGCAATAAAATATACCTGAAATAGGATTGAACTTGCATTCTATTGGCTGTTCCAATCAATAGATTCCAATCAATGATTGGATTAGCCAATAGGAATGAACTTCAATCCTATTGGCTGATTGCATCACCCAATAGGATTTTTTCTACCTTAATTCCGATTGGCTGATAGATTCTGATTGGCTGATAGAATTCTAAGGGACGCCATCTTGGATGACATCACTTAAAGGAACCTTCATGTGTCGGGTAGTCGTCGGATGAAGAGGATGCTCCGCGTCGGATGTCTTGAAGATGGACCCACTCCGCGTCGGATGGATGAAGATAGAAGATGCCGTCTGGATGAAGACTTCTGCCTGTCTGGAGGTCCACGGCCCGGTTGGATGAAGACTTCTGCCGCTTTCTTGAGGATGGATGTCCGGACTTCAGAACTGTGTCGATCTCCAGGGGGTTAGTGTTAGGTTTTTTTAAGGGTGTAATGGGTGGGTTTTATTTTTAGGTTAGGGTTTGGGCCTGCAAAAGAACTAACTGCCCTTTTAAGGGCAATGCCCACCCAAATGCCATTTTCAGGGCAATGGGGAGCTTAGTTTTTTTTAGATAGTATTTTATTTGGGGGGTTGTTTGTGTGGGTGGTGGGTTTTACTGTTGGGTGGGTTGTTTGTATATTTATTTTACAGGTAAAAGCTGATTACTTTGGGGCAATGCCCTGCAAAAGGCCCTTTTAAGGGCTATTAGTAGTTTAGTTTAGGCTAGGGTTTTTTTTTTCATTTTGGGGGGCTTTTTTAATTTTGATAGGGCTATTAGATTAGGTGTAATTAGTTGAAATATCTGTAATTTGTTTATTATTTTCTGTAATTTAGTGTTTTTTTGTACTTTAGCTAATTTAATTTAGGTAATTGTATTTAATTTAGTAAATGTATTTAATTATAGTGTAGTGTTAGGTGTTATTGTAACTTAGGTTAGGTTTTATTTTACAGGTACTTTTGTATTTATTTTAGCTAGGTAGTTATTAAATAGTTAATAACTATTTAATAACTATTGTACCTAGTTAAAATAAATACAAACTTGCCTGTAAAATAAAAATAAAACCTAAGCTAGCTACAATGTAACTATTAGTTATATTGTAGCTATCTTAGGGCTTATTTTATAGGTAAGTATTTAGTTTTAAATAGAAATAATTTAGTTAATGATAGAAATTTTATTTAGATTTATTTAAATTATATTTAAGTTAGGGGGTGTTAGGGTTAGACTTAGGTTTAGGGGTTAATAAATTTAGTATAGTGGCGGCGACGTTGGGGACGGCAGATTAGGGGTTAATAAGTGTAGGTAGGTGGCGGCGATGTTAGGGACAGTAGATTAGGGGTTAATAATATTTAACTGTTTGCGAGGTGGGAGTACGGCAGTTTAGGGGTTAATATGTTTATTATAGTGGCAGCGACGTTGGGGTCAACATGGCCTAGTAACGTCACGGCAGTCAGATACAAAACATCAGCAGGATAGGAAATATACTCACAAGCGTAGCGCACCCAAATGGTGCTATTGTGGCAGCCTGGAACATCAAACAGTGGTCCAGCTCACTGGTGTCTCCAGCCAGATAGAGATGATCCTTGGCGAGGGCCTATCCTATGATGCCTATAAGGGCAAAAAAGGCACACACATAGCCCAGTAACGTTTGTACACCAGATAAAATAGCATTCAAGGTTGTACTTACAGGAAACAAAGCACCACCAGGTGCAATATCAGCAGTACTGGGACCTCTCAGCCGCCCAGTGGACTGTGGAATCCAATTTGCAGGATGCAGAAAATCACCACTTTGGAAGATAGGACAAGCACACACACTCTGCCTGAGGAAACAGCCTGAGGAAACAGCCTGTGGTGGCTGAGAAACATGTCGCTATTTTTAAAATAAAAGTTTTTAAATATACACTTGCTTTATCACAATTATTCTGCTCCTGTTTGGGGGCAGAGTGTGTGTGCTAGTCCTATCTACCAAAGTGGTAATTTTCTGCATCCTGCAAATTGGATTCCACAGTCCACTGGGTGGCTGAGAGGTCCCAGTACTGCTGATATTGCACCTGGTGGTGCTTTGTTTCCTGTAAGTACAACCTTGAATCCTATTTTATCTGGTGTACAAACGTTACTGGGATGTGTGTGCCTTTTTTGCCCTTATAGGCATCATAGGATAGGCCCTCGCCAAGGATCATCTCTATCTGGCTGGAGACACCAGTGAGCTGGACCACTGTTTGATGTTCCAGGCTGCCACAATAGCACCATTTGGGTGCGCTACGCTTGTGAGGATATTTCCTATCCTGCTGATGTTTTGTATCCGACTGCCGTGACGTTACTAGGCCATGTTGGCGCCTCTGTGCTTCTTTTTCTTATAGATCACGCCACACCAGGATGACCGTCCTATGACAGAGAGCTGCCTTCTTTCTTTTGGATTATTCTTTGTGCGGACATTTTGTTATTTGATTATACCAATATCATCTGGGTCCACTTGTGAGCATATCATCTCTAATAATCTGATATAAGTGTGCTAGGTTTATTGTATATTCTCTTAATTATCTGTATATATCTGCTTACCTGTTTGCTGTTTATTGTTAGCTCCCCCTAGGAGTGTGGTGTATGTTCTATATGCACCATCCTCCTTATATCTTTTGTTAGCGACGTTGGGGTGACAGATTAAGGGTTAATAAGTGTAGGTAGGTTGCGGCGACATTGGGGACGGCATATTAGGGGGTTAATAAATATAATGTAGGTGTTGGCGATGTTGGGGGCAGCAGATTAGGGGTTCATAAATATAATGTAGGTGGCGGCGATATCCGGAGCAGCAGATTAGGGGTTAAAAATTTAATTTTAGTGTTTGCGATGCAGGAGGGCCTCGGTTTAGGGGTTAATAGGTAGTTTATGGGTGCTAGTGTACTTTTTAGCACTTTAGTTATGAGTTTTATGCTACAGCGTTGTACCATAAAACTCTTAACTACTGACTTTTAAAGGGACATTAAACACTTTGAGATGGTAATATAAATTAATAAATCGTGCATATAAAAAAAAACTTTGCAATATACTTTCATTATTTATTCTCTCCTTTTTTCTGTAGTTCCATTCTGAAATTGTGAGCTTTCCAGTTCCTGTTAGAAATGGAAGTGCAGAACACTGTTATATTCCACACAGCCATTGGCTGCAAACTCTAGTGACCTATTTATAACTGCTCCTAATTGGCCACAGCAGAGAAGGTAACCTAGGTTATAATATGGCAGCTCCCATAGTTTTATAGACACTAAAACTTTAGACTTATTTAGTCAATACTTAAATATCTAATCCAACTTTAACCCCTTAATGACCGCAGCACTTTTCCATTTTCTGTCCGTTTGGGACCAAGGCTATTTTTACATTGTTGCGGTGTTTGTGTTTAGCTGTAATTTTCCTCTTACTCATTTACTGTAACCACATATATTATATACCGTTTTTCTCGCCATTAAATTGACTTTCAAAAGATACCATAATTTTCATCATATCTTATAATTTACTATAAAAAACATTATAAAATATGAGGAAAAAATGGAAAAAAACACATTTTTTCTAACTTTGACCCCCAAAATCTGTTACACATCTACAACCACCAAAAAACACCCATGCTAAATAGTTTCTAAATTTTGTCCTGAGTTTAGAAATACCCAATGTTTACATGTTCTTTGCTTTTTTTGCAAGTTATAGGGCCATAAATACAAGTAGCACTTTGCTATTTCCAAACCACTTTTTTTCAAAATTAGCGCTAGTTACATTGGAACACTAATATCTTTCAGGAATCCCTGAATATCCATTGACATGTATATATTTTTTAGAAGAAGACATCCCAAAGTATTGATCTAGGCCCATTTTGGTATATTTCATGCCACCATTTCACCGCCAAATGCGATCAAATAAAAAAAAAATTGTTCACTTTTTCACAAATATTTTCACAAACTTTAGGTTTCTCACTGAAATTATTTACAAACAACTTATGCAATTATAGCATAAATGGTTGTAAATGCTTCTCTGGGATCCCCTTTGTTCAGAAATAGCAGACATATATGGCTTTGGCTTTGCTTTTTGGTAATTAGAAGGCTGCTAAATGCCCCTGCGCAAAATACGTGTATTATGCCCAGCAGTGAAGGGGTTAATTAGGGAGCATGTAGGGAGCTTCTAGGGTTAATTTTAGCTTTAGTGTAGTAGACAACCCCAAGTATTGATCTAGGCCCATTTTGGTATATTTCATGCCACCATTTCACCGCCAAATGCGATCAAATTAAAAAAAACGTTAAATTTTTCACAATTTTAGGTTTCTCACTGAAATTATTTACAAACAGCTTGTGCAATTATGGCACAAATGGTTGTAAATGCTTCTCTGGGATGCCCTTTGTTCAGAAATAGCAGGCATATATGACTTTGGCGTTGCTTTTTGGTAATTAGAAAGTCGCTAAATGCTGCTGCGCATCACACGTGTATTATGGCTAGCAGTGAAGGGGTTAATTAGGTAGTGTGTAGGGAGCTTGCAGGGTTAATTTTAGCTTTAGTGTAGAGTTCAGCCTCCCACCTGACACATCCCACCCCCTGATCCCTCCCAAACAGCTCCCTTCCCTCCCCCACCCCACTATTGTCCCCGCCATCTTAAGTACTGGCAGAAAGTCTGCCAGTACTAAAATAAAAGATTTTTATTTTTTTTTAAAGAAAAAGAAAAAAAAAAGCATATTTACATATGCTGTGTTTAGGATCCCCTCTTAGCCCCCAACCTCCCTGATCCCCCCCAAAACAGCTCTCTAAGCCTCCCCCTCTGCCTTATTGGGGGCCATCTTGGGTACTGGCAGCTGTCTGCCAGTACCCAGTTTGCACAATTAAATGTTTATTTCTTTCATGTAATTAGCAAGAGTCCATGAGCTAGTGACGTATGGGATATACATTCCTACCAGGAGGGGCAAAGTTTCCCAAACCTTAAAATGCCTATAAATACACCCCTCACCACACCCACAATTCAGTTTTACAAACTTTGCCTCCTATGGAGGTGGTGAAGTAAGTTTGTGCTAGATTCTACGTTGATATGCACTCCGCAGCAAGTTGGGGCCCGGTTTTCCTCTCAGCGTGCAGTGAATGTCAGAGGGATGTGAGGAGAGTATTGCCTATTTGAATTCAATGATCTCCTTCTACGGGGTCTATTTCATAGGTTCTCTGTTATCGGTCGTGGAGATTCATCTCTTACCTCCCTTTTCAGATCGACGATATACTCTTATATATATACCATTACCTCTGCTGATTTTCGTTTCAGTACTGGTTTGGCTTTCTACAAACATGTAGATGAGTGTCCTGGGGTAAGTAAGTCTTATTTTCTGTGACACTCTAAAGCTATGGTTGGGCACTTTTTTATAAAGTTCTAAATATATGTATTCAAATATTTATTTGCCTTGACTCAGGATGTTCAACATTCCTTTTTTTCAGACAGTCAGTTTCATATTTGGGATAATGCATTTGAATCAATCATTTTTTCTTACCTTAAAAAATTTGACTTTTTCCCTGTGGGCTGTTAGGCTTGCGGGGGCTGAAAATGCTTCATTTTATTGCGTCATTCTTGGCGCGGACTTTTTTGGCGCAAAAAATATTTTCTGTTTCCGGCGTCATACGTGTCGCCGGAAGTTGCGTCATTTTTTTGACGTTCTTTTGCGCCAAAAATGTCGGCGTTCCGGATGTGGCGTCATTTTTGGCGCCAAAAGCATTTAGGCGCCAAATAATGTGGGCGTCTTATTTGGCGCTAAAAAAATATGGGCGTCGCTTTTGTCTCCACATTATTTAAGTCTCATTATTTATTGCTTCTGGTTGCTAGAAGCTTGTTCACTGGCATTTCTTTCCCATTCCTGAAACTGTCATTTAAGGAATTTGATCAATTTTGCTTTATATGTTGTTTTTTCTATTACATATTGCAAGATGTTCCACGTTGCAACTGAGTCAGAAGATACTTCAGGAAAACCACTGCCCGGTGCTGGAGCTACCAAGCTAAGTGTATCTGCTATAAATTTTTGGTATCTGTTTCTCCAGCTGTTGTTTGTATTGCATGTCATGACAAACTTATTAATGCAGTTAAAATTTCCTTTAGTACTGTTACATTACCTGTTGCTGTTCCGTCAACATTTAATTTTCAGAGTGTTCCTGATAACATAAGAGATTTTATTTTTTAAATCCATTAAGAAGGCTATGTCTGTTATTTCTCCTTCTAGTTTACATAAAAATCTTTTAAAACTTCTCTTTTTTCAGATGAATTTTTAAATGAACATCATCATTCTGATACTGATAATGGTTCTTCTGGTTCAGAGGTTTCTGTCTCAGAGGTTGATGCTGATAAATCTTTGTATTTGTTCAAGATGGAATTTATTCGTTCTTTATTTAAAGAAGTATTAATTGCATTAGAAATAGAGGATTCTGGTCCTCTTGATACTAAATCTAAACGTTTAAATAAGGTTTTTAAATCTCCTGTAGTTATTCCAGAAGTGTTTAATCTCCCTGATGCTATTTCTGAAGTAATTTCCAGGGAATGGAATAATTTGGGTAATTCTTTTACTCCTTCTAAACGTTTAAGCAATTATATCCTGTGCCATCTGACAGATTAGAGTTTTTTGGGACAAAATCCCTAAGGTTATGGGGCTGTCTCTACTCCTGCTAAATGTACTTATGGCAGATAGTACTTCATTTAAGGATCCTTTAGATAGGAAAATTGAATCCTTTCTAAGAAAAGCTTACTTATGTTCAGGTAATCTTCTTAGACCTGCTATATTTTTAGCGGATGTTGCTGCAGCTTCAACTTTTTTCATTAGAAGCTTTAGCGCAATAAGTAACAGATCATAATTTTATAGCATTATTATTATTCTATAACATGCTAATAATTTTATTGGTGATACCATCTTTTGATATCATTAGAGTTGATGTCAGGTATATGTCTCTAGCTATTTTAGCTAGAAAAGCTTTATGGATTAATCTTGGAATGCTGATATGTCTTCTAAGTCAACTTTGCTTTCCCTTTCTTTCCAGGGTAATAAATTATTATCTCAACTGTTTCTGGAAGGAAGGGAACTTTTTTACCAAAGGATAAAAAATCTAAGGTAAATTTAGGTCTAATAATCATTTTCGTTCCTTTCCTCACAACAAGGAACAAAAGCCTGATCCTTCATCCTCAGGAGCGGTATCAGTTTGGAAACTATTTCCAGTTTGGAATATATCCAAGCCTTATAGAAACCTATAGCCAGCTCCTAAGTACCCATGAAGGTGCGGCCCTTATTCCAGCTCAGCTGGTATGGGGCAGATTACGTTTTCTTCAAAGAAATTTGGATCAATTCCGTTCTCAATCTCTGTTTTCAGAACATTGTTTCAGAAAGGTACAGAATTGGCTTCAAGTTAAGGCCTCCTGCTAAGAGATTTTTTTCTTTCCCGTGTCCCAGTTAACACAGCAAAGGTTCAGCATTTCTGAAATGTGTTTCAGATCTAGAGTTGGCTGGAGTAATTATGCCAGTTCCAGTTCTGGAACAGGGGCTGGGGTTTTATTTTATCTCTTCATTGTACCAAAGAAGGTCAATTCCTTCAGACCAGTTTCGGATCTATCAATATTGAATCGTTATGCAAGGATACCAACATTCAAGATGGTTACTGTAGGACTATCCTGCCTTTTGTTTAGCAAGGGCATTATATGTCTACAATAGATTTACAGGATGCGTATCTGCATATTCCGATTCATCCAGATCACTTTTAGTGTCTGAGATTCTCTTTTTAGACAAGCATTACCAGTTTTGTGGCTCTACCGTTTGGCCTAGCCTCAGTTCCAAGAATTTTTTTCAAAGGTTCTCGGTGCCCTTCTTTCTGTAATCAGAGAACAGGGTTTTGGTATTTCCTTATTTGGACGATATCTTGGTACTTGCTCAGTCTTCTCTTTTTCGAAGAATCTCATACGAATCGACTTGTGTTGTTTCTTCAAGTTCATGGTTGGAGGATCAATTTACCAATAAGTTCATTGATTCCTCAGACAAGGGTAACCTTTTTAGGTTTCTAGATAGATTCAGTGTCTATGACTCTGTCCTTGTCAGACAAGAGAAGTTTAACATTGATATCAGCTTGTCAAAACCTTCAGTCACAATCATTCCCTTTGGTAGCCTTATGCATGGAAATTTTAGGTCTTAGGACTGCCGCATCAGATGCGATCTCCTTTGCTCGTTTTCACATGCGACCTCTTCAGCTCTGTATGCTGAACCAATGGTGCAGGGATTACTCAAAGATATCTCAATTAATATCTTTAAACCGATTATACGACACTCTCTGACATGGTGGACAGATCACCATTGTTTAGTTCAGGGGGCTTCTTTGTTCTTCCGACCTGGACTATAATCTCAACAGATGCAAGTCTTACAGGTTGGGGAGCTGTGTGGGGGTATCTGACGGCACAAGGGGTTTGGCAATCTCAGGAGGTGAGATTTCCGATCAATATTTTGGAACTCCGTGCAATTTTCAGAGCTCCTCAGTCTTGGCCTCTTCTGAAAAGAGAGTTGTTCATTTGTTTTCAGATAGACAATGTCACAACTGTGGCATACATCAATCATCAAGGAGGGACTCACAGTCCTCTGGCTATGAAAGAAGTATCTCGAATTTTGGTTTGGGCAGAATCCAGCTCCTGTCTAATCTCTGCGGTTCATATCCCAGGTATAGACAATTGGAAAGCGGATTATCTCAGTCGCCAAAACGTTGCACCTGGGCGAATGGTCTCTTCACCCAGAGGTATTTCCTCAGATTGTTCAAATGTGGGATCTCCCAGAAATAGATCTGATGGCTTCTCATCTAAACAAGAAACTTCCCTGGTATCTGTCCGGATCCCGGGATCCTCGGGCGGAGGCAGTGGATGCATTATCTCTTCCTTACAAGTGTCATCCTGCCTATATCTTTCCGCCTCTAGTTCTTCTTCCAAGGGTATTCTCCAATATTCTAAAGGAATGCTCGTTTGTCCTGCTGGTAGCTCCAGCATGGCCTCACAGGTTTTGGTATGCGGATCTTGTCCGGATGGCCTCTTGCCAGCTGTGGACTCTTCCGTTAAGACCAGTCTTTCTGTCTCAAGGTTCTTTTTTCCATCAGGATCTCAAAACCTTAATTTTAAGGTATGGAGTTTGAACGCTTGATTCTTGGTCAAAGAGGTTTCTCTGACTCTGTGATTGATACTATGTGACAGGCTCGTAAATCTGTATCTAGAGAGATATATTATAGAGTCTGGAAGACTTTTATTTCTTAGTGTCTTTCTCATCTTTTTTCTTGGCATTCTTTTTGAATACCAAGAATTTTACAGTTTCTTCAGGATGGTTTAGATAAAGGTTTGTCCGCAAGTTCCTTGACAGACAAATCTCTGCTCTTTCTGTTCTTTTTCACAGAAGGATTGCTAATCTTCCTGATATTCATTGTTTTGTACAACCTTTGGTTCGTATAAAACCTGTCATTAAGTCAATTTCTCCTCCTTGGAGTTTGAATTTGGTTCTGGGGGCTCTTCAAGCTCCTCCTTTTGAACCCATGCATTCTTTGGTCGTTATATTACTTTCTTGGAAAGTTTTGTTTCTTTTGGCCATCTCTTCTGCCAGAAGAGTCTCTGAATTATCTACTCTTTTTTGTGAGTCTCCTTTTCTGATTTTGCTTCAGGATAAGGCGGTGCTGCGAACTTCTTTTGAATTTTTACCTAAGGTTGTGAATTCTAACAACATTAGTAGAGAAATTGTGGTTCCTTCATTATGTCCTAATCCTATGAATTCTAAGGAGAAATCATTGCATTCTTTGGATGCTGTTAGAGCTTTGTAATATTATGTTGAAGCTACTAAGTCTTTCTGAAAGACTTCTAGTCTATTTGTCATCTTTTCCGGTTCTAGAAAAGGCCAGAAAGCTTCTGCCATTTCTTTGGCATCTTGGTTGAAATCTTTATTTCATCATGCCTATGTTGAGTCGGGTAACACTCCGCCTCAAAGGATTACAGCTCATTCTACTAGGTCAGTTTCTACTTCCTGGGCGTTTAGGAATGAAGCTTCGGTTGATCAGATTTGCAAAGCAGCAACTTGGTCCTCTTTGCATACTTTTACTAAACTCTACCATTTTGATGTGTTTTCTTCTTCTGAAGCAGTTTTTGGTAGAAACGTACTTCAGGCAGTGGTTTCAGTTTGAATCTTCTGCTTATGTTTTTCCATTAAAATTTTATTCTGGGTGTGGATTATTTTCAGCAGGAATTGGCTGTCTTTATTTTATCCCTCCCTCTCTAGTGACTCTTGCGTGGAAAGATCCACATCTTGGGTAATCATTATCCCATACGTCACTAGCTCATGGACTCTTGCTAATTACATGAAAGAAAACATAATTTATGTAAGAACTTACCTGATAAATTCATTTCTTTCATATTAGCAAGAGTCCATGAGGCCCGCCCTTTTTTGTGGTGGTTTTGATTTTTTTGTATAAAGCACAATTATTCCAATTCCTTATTTTATATGCTTTCACACTTTTTTCTTATCACCCCACTTCTTGGCTATTCGTTAAACTGATTTGTGGGTGTGGTGAGGGGTGTATTTATAGGCATTTTAAGGTTTGGGAAACTTTGCCCCTCCTGGTAGGAATGTATATCCCATACGTCACTAGCTCATGGACTCTTGCTAATATGAAAGAAATGAATTTATCAGGTAAGTTCTTACATAAATTATGTTTTTTTTAATTTTTTTTTTATTTTTTCTGTAGTGTAGCTTCCCCCCCCACGGACCAACCCCCACCACCTAAATAACGCCTAAGGGTTTTTTAAAAAAAATTATTGGTCCCACTTTTATTTTGGGACACATTTTTTTCTGTAGTGCAGCGGTCCCCACCCGGTCCCTGCCCCGGCGCGCGCGCCCCCTCGTGCACGTGCGCGCGCCCGGACTTCCACGCCCACGATCCTGCCCCCCTCCACATGACCAGGGCCATCGATGGCCGCCACCCACCTCCCACACCGGCTCCCACCCACCAACGATACCGGCCATCGATGTCCGGTGCAGAGAGGGCCACAGAGTGGCTCTCTCTGCATTGGATGGCCATCTAAGGTTATTGCAGGATGCCTCCATATCGAGGCATCACTGCAATAACCGGAAAGCAGCTGGAAGCGAGCAGGATCGCTTCCAGCTGCTTTCCACACCGAGGACGTGCAGGGTACGTCCTCAGGCGTTAACTGCCTTTTTTCTGAGGACGTACCCTGCACGTCCTCGGTCATTAAGGGGTTAAAAAATACATCTACATGTTATTCTCAGACTAATGTTTTCTTTGAATGCATTATTCTATCTAGCATTTATTTAGTGTTTAATGTCCCTTTAAATGCGTTAGGAATCTTGACAGGGTAGGGTGTACCGCTCACTTTTTGGCCTCCCAGGACAGACTCGTAATACCGGCGCTATGGAAGTCCCATAGAAAAAAGACTTTTACGAAGTTTACGAAAGTCGTTTTGCGGTAAGGCCAAAGAAGTGTGCGGTGCCCCTAAACCTTCAAGACTCGTAATAGCAGTGGTAGTGAAAAAACAGCGTTAGGACCTGTAAACGCTGCTTTTTCAGCCTAACGCACAACTCGTAATCTAGCCGCCTTTAAGGTATTTATTTGTGGGGTGTATTGACAATTGGAACTGTAAGTTTAATATTCTTGAATAAAGTTACTGTTATCTCATAACAAAGGTAATAAATTCTTGGAGACTGGTAGGCAAAGTTTACTTTGTCACATTTCTGATAAGAAGGAATTACACATTGATTTATTACAGTGGATAATTGTATTTTTCATCTGTATGCTAGAATAACTATTTTTAAAGTCACGCTAATATGGCCCCCTGTGTCCTTGACATTTAATTTTGTGGACAACTTTTTGCACTGCCAAACCTTAAACATCTAGAATGTCTTCATTTTGATGTTCAAATAGTAAAACATCTGTTCTACCGTTTGCATGTTTCTGTAGAACAAAGGTTAACATTAGAACATTCAAACATTCCAATGTAATGAAAGAACATTCAGTAGTTTTCTTTATACTTTTTGATAGCATTTATTGATCTTGATGTTTCCTAATTGAGGCGTTGAAATTATTAAACATGCATCTCTAGTAGGATCATATATTTCTGTGCGTAATACTATATGCACTAGGAGTTCATGGAAGCTCCTTTAAAACAGAAAATCTTCAAAAGCTGCAATGTTATACTTAAATTAATTTTATATTTTGACTTTATTACAAAACAGGCGGCAGCAAAGATAAAACATAAAGAGAGGGAAACCCCCCCACAAATCTTTGTAACAAGATTGCACCAACCAGAAAACAGCAGCACAATTAAGGATGGACGAATGTTTCTAAACATTTGAAATTTAAAACAAATTTTTATACATTTGTTCATTCGAATCGAGTTTAGAATGTTAACATAACATTCTAACATTCAATTTTCGAATGTTCATTTTCGAATTTTTCGATTACATTCGAAAATATTTGTTCTAATAATAGAATGGTTGGCTTTGTATTTTATTCAATATTCAAATTCGATATCTATATTTCACATTCGAATTTGAAATGTAATATTCAAATTCGATTACAATATATCAAATTTGATTTTGTTATGTAATATTCAAATGCGTTTTTGTTTTTTTTAAGTTTTCAGACAAAGCTGACATATTACTTTATTGCGAGAATCAACAGAAAAGTCTTGTATTTACAAGCTGTTTTTGCTTTCTTTTCCTGTATTTTTTTTTTTTTTAAATATTTTTATTGAGGCAAAACAATCAGAGTAACAATCTTGAAATGAAGGGCAATATCTCAGATAATAACATAAGTCAGTAATTTTGTACAGTAAACATATATAAAACAAGACAATGATCAAGTTGTGAAATCACCTTTCATCGGTGCCTCAGATTTTGGAATAATTAATGTTTCTGGTGTCCACAATGTAGAATAGATCCGCTCATGGGATCAGATAGCTGATACATATCTGTAGACATAGTACTTGACTTAAAAGAGTGATGAAGTTAATAATAGAAGGACTGGTTTTAGTGTACATGATGTAGAGGCAAACTTTGGGTTAAAGACACTTTCACAGCTAATAAAGGTGTAATAAGCACATCAAAGCAACTCTGCAAGTAGAAGACATTAGCTTACCAAAATAAACCTCAAGTGCCACAGCAAGCGTGATTATGTGTTGACACTGTACCATTATAAAAACATGAACATCAGTAGAACTATTACTTTTGATAATCTTCAGAAACCAGAGTGTAAGAAACGAAGAAAACTTATCTGTATTAGGGCCCATTGAGCCTTATCTCATGGATACAGGGAAGAACTTAGCCATGGCTCTTTGGGCTAAGTAGACTGCTCAACTCTACCAAAAGGGGATGGGGAGGAGAAAGTATTCATCCCTACTACATCAGAGTAGTGGGGGGGAGGGTAGACCAGCGACAGTTTACCCTATTATTGCTGCTGGGTACTATGACCAACAGTTAAATAAACTCTAGTGTTAATGGGAAAATAGCAAAGGTTCACTAGGTGAATGGTATTCTATATGCGCTGCATGATGATCGATATAGAAGAGTGCTTAGTTAAAACTTAACTTTATACATGGAAAACTAACTGACAGTGCTGACTGAACATCTGGTATAGTGCTCTATGATGTGGCTGATGCCTTCTGGGTTAATTAGTAGGGGCTTAAGATTAGGACGGTAGCATCATATGGCAGGTATACATCGATAGACATAAGAAGCAACCTACTATTTAGGACAGGGTATTTAATAGCAGCTATCATACTTCAATTATTGTCCTACTACTATTAGGCCCCAGCGGTTTTATTTATATTATTGAAAAAGAGCGACTCAGACTGACACACCCATACATGAAGAGAGCTGGCCACACTCTCTATAGTCTGTTTGACAGGAAAACTGAGTACAGAAAACCCACTATGCTTTCATGTAACAAGGATCGCAGTTACCAATGTTAAATCTCTGTGTTGCACTTATACGACAGGGATCTATTCAACCACTGAAAAGCAACTCACACACCAATATGCTTCCTCTACTGGCGTTTGTACGCTTATGTATTACCAAGGGCTAGCTAAAAAGAGTGTAACATTCACACATCCGTTCGCAGCCCCATATCACTCCAGTCAGTAAAATACACTCAAACTTCAACCGATACTTGTGAGGAGCAACAAATGAGTGAAACTAGGTAACTATCTGCCCACGGCAAGTAACTTGATAAAGGTAGGCATAATTAGCAATATGATATAGAATAGTACATAGCATATATTAAAACAACCAGTTTGTTCAGATAACTTATCAGTTACAACTATCGCCAAGAAATCCCCAGTAGTTCTGCACACAATATGACAGCAGGAGGGTATAGGTATAAGTCCGCACATCTTTAGATCCATTTAAAGGATCCATAAGAGTATCTTGACTGTGGGGACATCTGCTAATGCAGATCTGTCCCTATAATTGAGTCACCGGGTTCATCCAATGCCAGACCGGGGGCCGCATGAGAAGTGACAGTCCATTTCTGCAACCTGGTGCATGAGCAGAACACGCCAGCTTCCCTCACCAACCTGCTGAAACAAATGCACAGTGTTCCACCCAGGTGCCAAGCCTTGCTTTGTACCCACGCAGTCCCTCTGCAGCACTCAGCGGTGACAAGAAGAAGCGCTCCTGGAAATGTGCAGGCAACACATCACAATGTGGCACTTGTCTCTCCATGTAGTACGCCCTGTGATTCTCCGCTGCATCTGTGTACTCATCTGTCAGAGGTAAGTAGGTCTCACATGAGAGAACTTCTATTTGGGGACTCGTGCTTATTGATAGCACGTGTGGCGCTGTGGATGTTTTAGCCCCCTGTGGCTCCTGCAGTTCTTTATGTTCTCCCTCGATCTCATTGTTACGAGCATGTGCTGATCGGATCATACAGAGGAAAGCGTCAAACCTCCTACATATCCTCTTCTCATGGTCCTCTAACAATTCTTTAACCACCTTAAAGGTTAGTTGTGTATTCATATTAGTGGGTGCTGTAACACACCGTAGGAGATGCAGGAGAACAGAGGCCCAAGATTGGTTAGTAATCCAAAATGGCGTCTCAGTGTGTGGCGATCAGCTCCGGTGTAACTGCTCAGTTCAGAGTAGATCACTCAATTTCCTTGGCGTTTGCGGCATGTCCAGGTTACCTCCTTACATTACCCTTCAATGTAGTTCTCTATTTACTATTATTGGGGCTTTCTTGGGTGCTGTTTACACGGAGCTCCCAAATCATGCGACCATCCCAGTTGCTGGCCAGCTCCGCCCCCCCTCAAATGCGATTTTAATTTCGAAAAAGTATTTCTAAGCTACAATTTTCTTTTGTAATGTAATATTCAAATTTAGTTTTATAATTCAGTTATCTTATAAATATTAGAATTATTTAATATTCCAATTTAAATATTAAAATCAACTTATTCCCTCCTATATGCAAATGTTATAGTTGTAGTTGTTAAAATTTCATTTGACAGGTTTAGTTTTGGAGAAAAGGGACGTACTGGTTTGGTGGTTGTGTTGGAATATTTTGATACAATTTTTTTTTCTATATACTACTATTATTTATCTATTTGCTCCTGTGGCATCTTTTATTTTTGTGTGAACACAACTGTGGAGGGTTGACTGCACACCATGAGAAGACGCATTTTTTATATTCATCTTCAATCAATTTCATATATTTTTGGAGAGGTAATATGCGGTCTATTATTTTTTATAGGCAAAAATTCAGGTGATAGTAATAGGTGGCTACCTGCTTTTACTTTGTGCATTTATTTAGGTTTTTTTTTTTAGAATTTAATTTGAAAAAGTATTCATCTTTATATTATAATTTTTAAGTCTATTCTACATTAGTGTTTCTTAACGAGAAGTGGCCCTAACAGGCCATATTTTCATGATGTCTTAACTAGAGTACTGGTAAAATAATCAGTACCTATGGTGAGAGCCAAGTTAGTTACCATGGTTACTGATTATTTTACCTGTGCTCCAGTTAAGACGTTCTGAAAATATTGCCTACTAGCCTAGGTTTACTTGAGGACTGTGGTTGAGAAGTACTGATGTTCATCATAGAGATGTTGGACTTGTATAATGTAGCGTGGGTTGTGTTTTACTGTGCTAGTCCTGCCTTCTATCTGGGCACTATTGAATGGGCATTGGCAGCCAGTGATGCTGACTGACTAGGGTCTAATTTATATTTGTAGACTAGATTTTCTTTTAGATTTGTGAAGTATGATATGTTAAAAAGATACATTTTGATACATTTCGAATATTCGATTTCAATCAAATGTTTTCGAATGTTAAATTCGATTTTCAGAGTCATATTCAAAATAATGCAATCCATTTTGATTTTGAATGTTCATAAAAAATCGAATATATACATTCGAATTTCGAATGTGTATATTAAATCTTTTATGTACATTCGAAATTGAAAGCGACATTCGAAATCGAATATACACATTCGAAAACTGTAAATAACATTTGAAAATAGAATTTTTAAGAATATTCTTTCTTATCAACAGTCCAATTTGTAATTCAAATTTCGGTAATAACATTCGAATTCGAAAATTTACACATTCGCCCATCCCTAAGCACAATAAACTGTCCCAAACAAAACTAACACTTCCTCTTTTCTTTGCTGCCATCCAGACAGCAGGTCACGTATACCTTACTCTCTTGCTTTTTGCAATAAGTGCTTTGCTTATGTCTTTTTTTATTATTTTATAATGCTTTCATGTATCTTTATGTTACCATGTGGTTAGCTTTCTTAAGAAATTATCTTTTAGTAATTATTTCCTAGCTGGTATTGTTTTCTTATATTTCTGATTATTTACTTAATCTAAGATTTATCTTTTTGCCAATATTGGTTGTATTCTGTTAATATTTCATTGGTAGCAGTGGCACTTCTTACCTTTCTAGGTGGCCAAGAACATACTATTCCGGCGTTCCGGTCAACTGCTTACGGCCGTATTCTTAACCTAAATCTTGATGCCCTGAGTGAGAAACGCAGCGGCCTCCTTGAACTGTGCAGCATTACCACTTTTCCTAGATCTTCGCTAGGCCCGATACCGCACAGAGCCCTCCATGCCACCATCTTTGTGCGCTTTCGGGAGGAGCAGTTTGGTGCTCGGATTGTAGGCTTCCAAGCATGTTTCAAGGTCTTTTCCTATTCAGCCTGTAATTGGCTCTCAGCATCTGTATTTCGGCCTAGAGTGTTTGCAGCCTGTTAATAGGCCTTGAGTGATTGAGGCCAGTAGCTAGGCCTTAAATATTTGAGATCTATATATAGCGCTTTGTTGTCTTCAGCCTATACCAAGACCTTTAGTGAAGCTTTCTATCTGCAGCTTTTACTAAGCCGTCAGTATTTGCGGTCTGTAGAGAGGCATTTTATTTTGCAGTGATTGCGACCTGCAGCTTGGTTGTGGCCTGTAGTGTATTTTTAACCTGAAGCTCCTTGAGTGTGCAGCCTCTATCTAGGCCTTGATGCTTTTCGGCCTATTAGTGGGCCTTATTGATTTATTGTACTCTTAGTTTTTCTACTAACTTTTGCCTTTCAATATTTCTTGTTATTAAAACTGTTTTATTATCGTGTTACAGGTCATTTTGTTACTCGGTTGTAATTTTTGAGCCATTTATACTATTATGGATCTGCAATCTTCAATCTACAGATACCCAGCCCAATCTCATAGAGGAGCCATTGACTCCACTGTTGCTCAGGCTATGAAACAAAATAGAGAACCTCCACTCTCTACCTAGGCAGAGTCAGAACCCAGACCGGCACACTCTAAAGCTGAAGATTCTCAGACTCCTCGAGTTCTGATTTTGAGACCCCCTAGACCCTGCAAACCTCATTCAAAAGTCCAATCTCATCCAGCTCCTCACAAGGGCAAAGCTCCAGCCCGTAATCGGCAAACCCCTCCAGCAGACGTTTCAAATAGGGGTGATAGCAACTTCTCCCCAGATGTGAAATGGGTAAAAGAGCTCTTGTTCTGATAATAATCCTCAAAATAAAAATTGTCAGGATTATTATCCTGACCAGGATTTGGGGGGCAGATTAACCTTCTGATTAGGAAGTGGGCCATCTGCTTCCCAACCATGCCCTTCGCAATCACTGGTGAGCCATCTGGAAATTGAGGATGAATTAGTGGACCCTACTGTCCAATGTCCCAAACACACCCTAGACAAGACACCCTAGGTCCTCTGACTGGTCCTTGGCTCCTCATCTCGCCTTGTTCTTGCAAATGCTCCTTAGATGGCCTCTTTGTGCTGAGTGTGTCGCAGACCTTCCCTTCCTGGAAGGGAATCTCCGACGCCCGAGTTCTATGCCAAATTAGCTACCTTCCTCACAAGGAAAAGCAAGGATCCCAGGAAGGGCTTTGCGAGGGCTTTTAGAGGGGTGCAAGATAAATTACTTCTTGTTCCTGGCCCCGTTGGCCCAGATTCTTCCCCTCTCTGATGAGGCCCTCCTCTCTGGCTCTTCTTTTGAGCTTTTTGCTATAAGAGAATGGGCCTTTCAAGCATTTTGTGTTTTGGGTACCACCAATGTTGTTTTTAGTAAATGCAGGAGAGCAGCGCTCATGTGCATCAACTCCAAACTGGCAGTTTAGACTGTTGAGGAAGGCCAAGGGCCTTCTTTTTGGCAAGTCATTTTTGCAAATTATGAGGCATTATGTCTCTGCATTCACATCCATTGACAAAATTCAAACCTCCCTTAGAAAAGTGTTTCAACTTTCCAGAGTGATAGGCCTCTTATCCTCATCAATTCAGTTGATTTTTCCAACCCCTCTTCACTATCAGGCTATGCAGCGCCACAAAGTCATTCCTTTCAGGAATCCAGGTCCTACCAACAGATGATTTTCCTGACCGACAATGTCCGCATGTAGATATCCTGGTGGCTCCTTCATATGGAGTCTTGGAATGGCAGAGCCATCTTTGGCTCTACCCCAGACTTTGTGATGTTCTCAGATGCAAGTCTTTTGGGCTGGAGGGCTTCATGCAGATCTGCAGTGACTGGGGGGTTCCTGGTACTCTCAGGAGTGCTCTCCTCACATAAACTATTTAGAGCTCTTAGCAGGCTCCTTTGCAATCCGCTTTTTTTCTAAACAGTCCACAGATTGTTGGGTTCTTTTTCAGATAGACAAGACTTTAGCTGTCCAATACATCACCACCTCGGGGGTTCCAAATCCAAGGTCCTTTCAGATCTTACATCTGATCATTAAAGTTTTGCATTTCCAGCAATATCTCCCTCAAGCTCAATACATTACTGGGGTCTCCAACAACATAGCAGTCTGGTTCTCTCGCTTTTGAAGAGACTCCAGTGACTGACAACTGTTTTGTGTGGCATTCCTGGCTATTCAGGACCTATTCGATCTATTTTCTTTGGGCCTTGATCGCTTTTTCAGCTGGCTTCTGTATCCAAAGAGTGAGGGCCCTTCACTCTCCCCCGTAAAATTCTATATCCCAGAGAGCCTCATTACTTTATATGGCAAGCATCTCGCATCTCTCATCTCTTTGGGACTTCCACATTCCACTCTTTTTCTTATAGAATTCAGTGAGTCTGCACTATAATTTCTCCCCAAACTACAGAATTTTTTATCATTAGGACCATAGAAAGTAATGAAGCTCTCTGTGAATTTGATGCTGACAGTTTTTTATTTTAAATAGAACAAATACAAAATGCAATGCAATTTGTAAACGATACACATAAATATAAAAAGTATGACCTAAGTTACACACAAATTGTCAAAGCATAATAATAATTTGTAAAATCAAAATCCTAAATGCACTGCTATATAAAGAATTTATCTGCATTAAAATACAAAATAAAAGTGCAAAGTTTAAATGTAATTAAATGTAAAGGACAAAATCTAAAGTAATATAAATTACACAGCACAAAGTGTGAATGCAGCAAAACTCTCATGTCATGCAGTGCTATATTGCACTGAGCTTGTCTCTTCTTCACATGTAGGGAATGCCCCTTGAAGAAGTATAGCTAAATCTGACTTTTTAGAATCTTGTTAGGTATTTCGTTGTGCTGGAGGATCATTTTATATCATCTTATCTGAGCAGAGAGCTTTAAAACATCAGGCCCTAAGAGTTCAGAATGTAAAACTCCCACATAACCAAGCAGGCTCATAAGCAAAAGCAAACCAATTGGTGACACCAACAAACATTTTAATAGTGATGCTTTATCCATAGACATTGTGTCTTGATCTGAAACATTAAATTGATAATGCTTAAAGAACCACTAACCACAGCAGAATAACATAACCAACAAATGCATAATAAATAGACAATAAAACCACTTGTAAATAATTTTGTGGTCCTTTTTAGTTTATGCATTAGTTAGAGGGACAGTATAGTCAAAACACAATTTATGTAGAGTGCAGTTTTAAGATACTTATTAATTGCATTATGACATTTTTGTGCAGCATTTTTATCTACTACTGAGCAATGTGCAAGAGTTAAAGGACCACTAAACCCAGTAAAGCAGCATAATCAATAAATCCACAACTAGGAGACAATGTAAAATCACTTAGTTTGAATTTCATGAGTAGTAGATTGTTTTCCGACAAATGTCAGTTTTATTTTACCTCTCACTGTATCATGTGACAGCCATCAGCCAATCACAAATACATATATTCTCAGAGTCTTGCACATGCTTAGTAGGAGCTGGTGCCTCATAAAGTGTGCATATGAAAAGATTGTGCAGATAATAATTGTGTAGATAATGGGTGTGAATTGGATAATTGTTTAACATTGTGTGCTCTATCTCAGATATTCTCAAACTTGGCCTTCAAGAGGTTGAGCAGGTTCCAAAACCTCTGGAGGACCAAGTTTGAAGATGTCTGCTCTATCTAAATCATGAAAGTTTAGTTTTGACGTAAGTAGTCTCAGTTATAAAGAATTCACTTAAAGCCTAATGAGCAAAAAGCAACATTTAAAACATCTGATTCACGCGGTCATGCCGGATTGCAACCATTTTTTCTCCTGTGGGCTGTGGCTGGTGTGGAACACTTACTGCAGCAGCACAGTGGGAGGTAGTTTTTGGGGTCATTAGTGCACTTTGCAGTAAGATTCGTTTTTAAAATACACCCTTTTTGTTAGCAAATTAAAACAAATCATAAAATTTGTAATAAATGGTACTTAAAGGCACAGTCTACAATAGAATTGTATTTATTATCCCTTTATTACCCATTCCCCAGTTTTGCATAACCAACACAGTTATATTAATATACTTTTTACCTCTCTGATTACCTTGTATCTAAGCATCTTCTGACAGCCCCTGATCACATGACATTTTATTATCTATTGACTTGCATTTAGTACTGTTTTGTGTTAAAGTGTCATGAAACCTCAAAAATAATGTTATATAATTCTGCACATGGTGCAGAATTATATAACATTATATTAGCCTTATCTTTATAAAACCTAATATTCCCTTTGATTCTTTTAAAAAAATGATTGTTTTTCAGACCCGCTCTCTGTGCTCTTCTGAGCGGGTCTGTTTTTTATAACACAGCGCATCGGGCCAGCTGTATAGTCACAGCTCGGCCCGACCACGCCATTATACTCAGTGCAGCTCGCTCCTGCTGTCAGACAGAGCAGGAGCGAGCTTGCACTGAGTATAATGGCGTGGTCGGGCCGGGCTGTGACTATACAGCTGGCCCGATGCGCTGTGTTATAGATAATCACAGAGGTTAAAAGTATATTAATATAACTGTGTTGGTTATGTAAAACTGGGGAATGGGTAATAAAGGCATTATCTATCTTTTTAAACAATAACAATTTTTACAAAATTAAATTTTTATTTTATCTCAGATGGGATAGGCTTTAGATAGAGTTATAATGGATGTTGGAGAGTACTTTTCTAAACAAGGATTTTATTCAGTTGAAAAGCTTTATTCTAGAGATTTTGCCTTTATAGTCTATGGAATACATTTTTGCTGGTAAATAATTTGTTAAATTCTTTCAAAATTCTTTCAAATTTTACACAATAACTTATCAAGAATAATTAATTGCAAGCAGTAAATTATGACTGCATATCAATCAATGCTTAGAAGCATATTAAAACAGAATTAATTTTTCCATTTGAATGTTATGGCAATCTGGGGATGGTTGCAAGGGAGATGACTGGGCAGTCTTAGTTGTCCATGGTGGAACATAACAATCTAGGGGCTAGTCTATAAGTCTGGAGGTATGGGCTGGTTATTACTGGGTGGTCCCAGATGTCTCTGAGAAACCTGGAGTTAAAAGATAAATAGAGGAAGGGTGTGTGGTGGGACAGATCTCCTAATTCCCAAGGAATCTGCAAATGGCAAGATGATTGGAATCTCCGAAATAGGCCCTGCTGGTAGATAGGTGCTTACAGAGTAATAATAGTAGTAGTAAAGTCCCCCCCCCCCCTCTTGCTTTTTTTGTTGTATTCCTATAGCCCTTGTGGATTTTCAGCTTCCTGATATATTCTGTACTAAAATCCCAGTGTCCAAATTGAAAAACCTACTGAAAGGTTCATAAAACGTCATGTAGTTTTTTTTTATTCTTTACTTTTTAAGGAGTAGATATATAGTTGAAACAGCTGTCTGTGGGTAATATTCCTGCACTGTCTCTAATAATTAAAAACAAATATAATCATGTCACAGTAATGAATACTACTTACCAATTGTGGAAGATTTATTGTTTGTGAAACTGGTCTGCTGATGAGTAAAAGTACTTATTAGATAAATTAGAGGATCAAGCAATTTTAAACAACTTTTCAATTTACTTCTGTTATCAAATCTGCTTCAATCTCTTGTATCTTTTGTTAAAAAGTAAACCTAGCAAGACTCATAGGAGCTCAGGAGCGTGCACGTGTCTTTAGCACTCTATGGCAACAGTGTTTGCAAGTTTGTATAACATTGCTACAAACGTTGTAAACACTGCTAGACACATGCGCACTCCTGTGGTCTTATGTACCTACCTAGGTTTACTCTTTAACAAAGGATACCAAGAGAACAAAGCAAGTTTGATAATAGAAGAAAACCGAAAAGCAGTTTAAAATTTAATACTCTTTAAAAGGGACAGTATACGCCAATTTTAATTTAACTGCATGTAATAGGCACTACTTTAAAGAATAAAATGCTCAGATACGAATATAAAAAACAGAATTTATGCTTACCTGATAAATTACTTTCTCTTACGGTGTATCCAGTCCACGGATTCATCCTTACTTGTGGGATATTCTCATTCCCTACAGGAAGTGGCAAAGAGAGCACACAGCAGAGCTGTCCATATAGCTCCCCCTCAGGCTCCGCCCCCCCAGTCATTCGACCGACGGTTAGGAGAAAAAGGAGAAACCATAGGGTGCAGTGGTGACTGTAGTTTTACAGAAATAAATTTGAACCTGACTTAATTGCCAGGGCGGGCCGTGGACTGGATACACCCTAAGAGAAAGTAATTTATCAGGTAAGCATAAATTTTGTTTTCTCTTACATGGTGTATCCAGTCCACGGATTCATCCTTACTTGTGGGATACCAATACCAAAGCTTTAGGACACGGATGAAGGGAGGGAACAAGTCAGGTAACCTAAACGGAAGGCACCACTGCTTGCAAAACCTTTCTCCCAAAAATAGCCTCCGAAGAAGCAAAAGTATCGAATTTGTAAAATTTGGCAAAAGTATGCAGTGAAGACCAAGTCGCTGCCTTACAAATCTGTTCTACAGAAGCCTCATTCTTGAAAGCCCATGTGGAAGCCAAAGCTCTGGTGGAATGAGCTGTAATTCGTTCAGGAGGCTGCTGACCAGCAGTCTCATAAGCCAATCGGATGATGCTTTTCAGCCAGAAGGAAAGAGAGATAGCAGTCGCTTTCTGACCTCTCCTCTTACCAGAATAGACAACAAACAAGGAAGATGTTTGTCTGAAATCCTTAGTTGCTTGCAAATAGAATTTCAAAGCACGAACCACATCAAGATTGTGTAATAATCGTTCCTTCTTAGAAACTGGATTAGGACACAGAGAAGGAACAATAATTTCCTGGTTAATATTCTTATTAGAAACCAGGTTTGGTACGCAAAACAACCTTATCTGCATGGAACACCAGATAGGGTGAATCACACTGCAAAGCAGACAATTCAGAAACTCTTCGAGCAGAAGAAAAACCTTCCAAGATAATAACTTAATATCTATGGAATGTAAAGGTTCAAACGGAACCCCTTGAAGAACTGAAAGAACTAAATTAAGACTCCATGGAGGAGCCACAGGTTTATAGACAGGCTTGATTCTCACTAAAGCCTGTGCAAACTGCTGCCAGACGCTTGTGTAACAGGATAGACAGAGCAGATATCTGTCGCTTTAAGGAACTAGCTGACAATCCTTTCTCCAATCCTTCTTGGAGAAAGGACAATATCCTGGGAATCCTAACTTTACTCCATGAGTAACCCTTGGATTCACACCAACAAAGATATTTCCGCCATATCTTATGGTAAATTTTCCTGGTGACAGGCTTTCTGGCCTGGATCAGAGTATCGATAACTGATTCAGAGAACCCACGCTTAGCTAGAATTAAGCGTTCAATCTCCAAGCAGTCAGTTGCAGAGAAACTAGATTTGGATGCTTGAATGGACCCTGTATTAGAAGATCCTGCCTCACTGGCAGCTTCCATGGTGGAACAGATGACATGTCCACTAGGTCTGCATACCAAGTCCTGCGTGGCCACGCAGGCGCTATCAGAATTACCGAAGCCTTCTCCTGTTTGATTCTGGCTACTAGCCGAGGGAGAAGGGGAAACGGTGGAAAAACATAAGCTAGACTGAAGGACCAAGGCGCTACTAGAGCATCTATCAATGCCGCCTTGGGGTCCCTGGACCTGGATCCATAAAGAGGAAGTTTGGTGTTCTGACGGGACGCCATCAGATCCAATTCCGGAATGCCCCATAGCTGGGTCAGCTGAGCAAAAACCTCCGGGTGGAGTTCCCACTCCCCCGGGTGAAAAGTCTGACGACTCAGAAAATCCGCCTCCCAGTTGTCTACTCCTGGGATGTGAATTGCAGATAGATGGCAGGAGTGATCCTCCGCCCATTTGATGATCTTGGTTACCTCCTTCATCACTAGGGAACTCTTTGTTCCTCCCTGATGATTGATGTACGCTACAGTAGTGATGTTGTCCAACTGAAATCTGATGAATTTGACCTCCGCTAGCTGAGGCCAAGCCTGGAGCGTATTGAATATCGCTCTCAGTTCCAAAATGTTTATCGGGAGAAGAGATTCTTCCCGAGACCATAGGCCCTGAGCTTTCAGGGAGTCCCAGACCACACCCCAGCCTAACAGACTGGCATCGGTCATTACAATGATCCACTCTGGTCTGCGGAAGCACATTCCCTGAGACAGGTGATACTGAGACAACCACCAGTGAAGAGAGTCTGGTTTTCTGGTCCATTTGTATTTGAGGAGACAAATCTGCATAATCCCCATTCCACTGTCTGAGCATGCACAGTTGTAGTGGTCTGAGATGAATTCGGGCAAAAGGGACAACGTCCATTGCCGCAACCATTAACCCGATTACCTCCATGCACTGAGCCACCGAAGGCAGAGGAATGGAATAAAGAACTCGGCAAGTAGTTAAAAGCTTTAACTTCCTGACCTCCGTCAGAAATATTTTCATTTCTACCGAGTCTATTAGTGTTCCCAGGAAGGGAACCCTTGTGAGTGGGGACAGATAACTTTTTTCTACGTTCACCTTCCACCCGTGAGACCTTAGAAAGGCCAGAACAATGTCCGTATGAGCCTTGGCTCTGTGAAAAGATGACACCTGTATTAATATGTCGTCTAGGTAAGGTGCTACTGCAATGCCCCGCTGCCTTAGTACCGCTAGAAGGGATCCCAGCACCTTTGTGAAAATTCTGGGAGCGGTGGCCAATCCGAAAGGAAGGGCCACGAACTGGTAATGCGTGTCCAGAAAGGCGAACCATAGGAACTGATGATGATCTTTGTGGATAGGAATATGTAGGTACGCATCCTTTAGATCCACGGTAGTCATATATTGACCTTCCTGGATCATCGGTAAGATTGTCTGAATGGTTTCCATTTTGAATGATGGAACTCTGAGGAATTTGTTTAGAATTTTCAGATCCAGGATTGGCCTGAAAGTTCATTCCTTCTTGGGAACTACAAACAGGTTTGAGTAAAAGCCCAGTCTGTGTTCTGCAATTGGAACTGGGTGTATCACTCCCATCTTTAGAAGATCTTCTACACAGCGTAAGAACGCCTGTTTCTTTGTCTGGTCTGAAGACAAATGAGACACGTGGAACCTTCCCCTTGGAGGAGAGTCCTTGAATTCTAGAAGATACCCCTGAGCAACAATTTCTAATGCCCAGGGATCTGGAACATCTCTTGCCCAAGCCTGAGCAAAGAGAGAAAGTCTGCCCCCTACTAGATCCGGTCCCGGATCGGGGGCTACCCCTTCATGCTGTCTTGGTAGCAGCCGCAGGCTTCTTGGCCTGTTTACCCTTATTCCAGCCCTGCAAGGGTTTCCAGGTTGCTTTGGGCTGTGAAACGTTACCCTCTTGCTTTGCGGCAGCAGAGGTTGAAGCAGGTCCGCTCCTGAAGTTGCGAAAGGAACGAAAATTGGCCTTGTTTTTGGCCTTAAACGGAATATCCTGTGGAAGGGCATGGCCCTTTCCCCCAGTGATATCCGCGATAATTTCTTTCAACTCAGGACCGAAAAGGGTCTTTCCCTTGAAAGGAATGTTTAGTAACTTTGTTTTGTACGACACGTCAGCCGACCATGATTTGAGCCAAAGCGCTCTTCGCGCCATAATGGCAAAACCAGAATTTTTCGCCGCTAACTTAGCTAATTGGAAGGCGGCATCTGTGATAAAAGAATTAGCCAGCTTTAGAGCATGAATTCTATCCATGACTTCGTCATATGAAGTCTCCCTCTGGAGCGACTCCTCCAGCGCCTCAAACCAAAAAGCAGCTGCAGTAGTTACAGGAATAATGCAGGCAATTGGTTGAAGAAGGAAACCTTGCTGAACAAACATTTTCGTCAGTAAACCTTCCAATTTTTTATCCATAGGATCTTTGAAAGCACAACTGCCTTCTATTGGAATGGTTGTGCGCTTGGCTAGAGTTGAAACTGCTCCCTCTACCTTAGGGACCGTCTGCCACGCGTCCCGCCTGGGGTCATTTATGGGGAACATTTTCTTAAAGATAGGGGGGGGAACAAAGGGTACACCTGGTCTCTCCCACTCCCTAGTCACAATATCCGCCACCCTCTTCGGTATTGGAAAAGCATCAGTGTATACAGGGACTTCTAGAAGCCTGTCCATTTTGCACACTTTTTCTGGGACCACCATGGGGTCACAATCATCCAGCGTAGCTAAAACCTCCTTAAGCAGTACACAGAGGTGTTCCAGCTTAAATTTAAACGCTAAGACATCTGATTCTGCCCGCTGTGTTAGAAATTTCTCCCTCGGACAGCCCATCCCTCACTGCCACTTCTGAGTGTTGTGAGGGTACAACAGATAGATCATCCAAAGCCTCTGATTGCTCATCCTCTGTTCTTAAAACTGAGCTATCACGCTTTTTAGGAAAAACTGGCAGTTTGGATAGAAAAGCTGCAAGGGAATTATCCATGACTGCTGCTAATTGTTGTAAAGTAATAGGGCCCAATGCGCTAGAGGTACTAGGCAACGCTTGCGCGGGCGTAACTGGTGTCGACACATGGGGAGAGGAAGGAGGACTATCCTCGTTACCTTCCATCAAAGAATCATCTTGGGCCACATTTTTAAGTGTCACTGCATGGTCTTTAAAATGTTTAGAAACTTTAGCACACTTTAAACACAAATGTAAAGGGGGTACCGCCATGGCTATTAAACACATAGAACAGGGTCTATCTGTAGGCTCAGACATGTTAAACAGACTTAGACAGCACTCAAATACAGTAAAATACAATTTTTGAAAAAACGGTACTGTGCCTTTAAATAATAAAAAGCGCACACTTTTTTGACTAAATCTCAAAAAAACATCCAATCTTTATGAAATTTTCACCATATGATCCTAATGCTTTGAAATGATTGCACAGTAAATTTCAAGACAATTAACCCCTTATTGCCCAAACCGGAGCAAATTAAAGCAGGCCACCGGTTTAACAAGCTACAGCACCATGCCACAGTCTCTGCTGTGGCCCTACCTTCCTTGGGGATTAGTTTTGGATGAAAATAAGCCTCTCTGGAGTCCTTCTAGCAATCTCTGGACTCTACACGTGAAGCTGCATGAAGCTGTCTTGCAAAAGAACTGCGCAACTGAGGCGCGAAAATTAGGCCCCCTCCCTCTTCACTCGAGTTGTGGGGCCTTCCCAAGCCAAAATAGGTGTCTAAAGATATGCCAGGCTTAGTAAAACCCCAAAAAGTGTTCCAAATGTAATAAACACTGGTACAAATATCAGATTATAGTAATAAAATAATTGATTTCCCCATAACAGTGTCCACCAGTGATTTAAGCCCTTTTAACTAAGCCATCCTTCTATACTGAGTCTCAGAATATGGGTTACCTTCCCACATGGGGATCCTTGTCAGTCTTCTAGCATTACCAAGTCTTGACTAGAAAAAAAGTGACTGAGCATACCTTAAAGCAGTTAAGCCTGCAAACTGTTCCCCCCAACTGAAGTTCTCCGGTACTCAACAGTCCTGTGTGGGAACAGCAATGGATTTTAGTTACAACATGCTAAAATCTTTTTACTCTCAGCAGAAATCTTCATCACTTTCTGCCTCAGAGTAAATAGTACAAACCGGCACTATTTTAAAATAACAAACTCTTGATTGAAGAAATAAAAACTACAAATCTAACACCACATTCACTTTACTCTCCCGTGGAGATGCTACTTGTTAGAGCGGCAAAGAGAATGACTGGGGGGGCGGAGCCTGAGGGGGAGCTATATGGACAGCTCTGCTGTGTGCTCTCTTTGCCACTTCCTGTAGGGAATGAGAATATCCCACAAGTAAGGATGAATCCTTGGACTGGATACACCATGTAAGAGAAATACAGTATAAAAACTTTAAAAACTTACTTAGAAGCTCCCAATTTAGCAAAGAATCAATGTGAAGTCTGTATACATCAGTATACATTTAAAACTCTGGGGCTTGGTTAGGAGTCTGAAAACCAGCACAATGTTATTTAAAAATAAGCAAAACTATACATTTTTACAAAAACACTCCCAGATGAACTATATAAATGGACGATCTACAAAACATTTATATAAAGAAAAATTTAGTGTACAATGTTCCTTTAATCATGAAAGTTTAAATTTTACATGTTTTAAAATCAGATCCGGAATCCAAGTGATATTTTATAGGGACTTTAACTGATCACTTCTAATAAAGATGCACTGTGACATTTTAGCGCATCTGTGCCATTCTAATACCCTGCACTCCAGTTGCCCACTTCAAAACTCATATTTTTTTGTGAGCTAACGGTTTAAATTGTTCTCCAATCGGTGCACTAGCCATATGGCACTTTTTTTTATAGCTAGAGTGCTGATTGGAGAACAGTTCAAATTGTTAGCACAAAATATGAGTTTTGATGTGGGTGGCCGAGCGGGATGTATTAGAATGGCACATTGCATTTTCATTAGAAGTGATCAATTAAAGTCCCTATAAAATATCACTTCGATTCCGGAACTGATTTCAAAACTTGTAACGTTTACCATTACTTTAATTTGTATTTTTCTGTCCCTTTAAAGATGTCTCTATAAAATGTATTGAATCTTAAAATAAGACATATTGATGTAAAACATGCTTTTAAGTTTATAAACAGCTAGTGACTGTGTATGTAAAGGATTATCTGATGATCTTACACAAACAAATGTTGCTGGGTCAAGAAGCCATATTTACCCTATCTTTCTGTCTTGCAGGCTCTGGGTCTCCTGGTTTGGGCGCTAATTGCAGATACTAATTACAGACAGTACAGCGCTTATGGCTGGGTGATGTTTGTAGCCATTTTCTGCTGGCTTGTGACTCTCATCCTGTTTGTGATCTACATGCTGCAGCTGCAGAGAAAGATGACCATCATCCCATGGCCTATAGTAGTAAGTGTTCATGTTATGGTGATTCAATTAACCCAAAAACAGAAGAGTGCCTTGCACTAACAAAACGGTCTATGGGAATCTATTTTACTGTCGTAGGGGCCAATTTATTATCCTGCGGACAGAAATGCTCCACTGTAGCAGATCATGTCCGCCGCACATCGATAAACGCCGATTGCTGTCCACCGGATAAATGCTGATTGCTGTACACCGGAGTTAAGGACCGCTGCTTCTTAAAGGGACAGTCTATACCAGAATTGTTATTGTTTTAAAAGATAGATAATCCCTTTATTACCCATTCCCCAGATTTGCATAACCAACACAGTTATATTAATATACTTTTAACCTCTGTGATTATCTTGTATCTAAGACTCTGCAAACTGCCCCTTTATTTCAGTTCTTTTGACAGACTTGCAGTTTAGCCAATCAATGCCTGCTCCCAGATAACTTCACGTGCACAGTACAGTGTTATCTATATGAAACACATGAACTAACACCCTCTAGTGGTGAATAACTGTTAAAATGCATTCTGAAAAGAGGTGGCCTTCAAGGTCTAAGAAATTAGCATATGAACCTCCTAGGTTAAGCTTTCAACTAAGAATACCAAGAGAACAAAGCAATATTGGTGATAAAAGTAAATTGGAAAATTGTTTAAAATTACATGCCCTATCTTTATTTTGGCCTAGACTGTCCCTTTAACTCCTGTTTCTGGCGAGCCTGAAGGCTTGTGCGGAAACAGAGGCATTAGGGGCTGTATAGGGCATGATAAATCGGCCCCATAGTCTGTAGTTTCAAAATGAGTATATGAGACATCCTAACCATAACAGGTCTTTTATTTTTACGTTTGATAGAAACCATTTTCAATAGTCATTTGAAATCAATAACAACTTTACTTTCTATGTGATGTGAAAAATAATTAATTATGGTGATTGTTATGGCCATAGATATATATTTTATAATTTTTTAATGTCACTGCCGTTGAAGCAGTTTTCTGGTGGGGAAAACCCTGTCCGACTAAAACATCACTTTGGCCCAACAAAATTATCAGGGTTCTGTGAATTTAACAGAGCAATTTTCTCTCTACAGATTCTTGGTTATCACGTAGCAGCCACCCTCCTGTATATAACTGGATTTATCACCTGCGCAGCATCCGTTCAAACAACATCAAAAGTTACAGAAAGCTACAATAAAAGAGCAGCTGCATCGGTAAGACAGCACAGGGTCTTACACTGTTGCTTTATATCACTATGACCTAGGGGATATACAAGGATTCCTTATGCCAGTTACTGAGTATGTGTAGGTGTGAAAACAAGCACTTATTGATAGTTTATACTATTAGGTAATATCGAGCAGACTTGCTGGGCCTATGGCTCTTATCTGCAGTCAATATCTATGTTTCTATATGAATACATTAAGTATAGTTCTAAAAAGTATAATGGCATCAGTAACGTGTAGGTTCCTGCCCTGCACCATTTATGTACTGTAAGTCACTATCTGCTCTCTTCCCCTGCACCCTTTATTCACCCACATTTGCACCCTATACTTCCCTGCTTTGTCTAGAACTTCCTGTGGCAATTGCTGTTTTATAACATTCTATCTGCTGCAAACTGAACCCTTTGAAAGAGTTAGTTCAAATGAATATATTTCTGTGGTGAAAGATCTCCAGCTGAGGACTTGATCCCATCTGGATTTTGTTGTATGAATTTCTATGTTCCAGTAAACCCTGAGATACCACAATTAGTATGTCTCACCAAATTTCCAAGTGTGAATTAATATACTGTTAATTAACATTGGTTAAGATTAATTTACATGTTTATAGCTTAAGAAATAGAAAGTCCATATGGGGCAATATTTATTAATCATATTGATTAAAGGTACTAATACCATTAATGAATCATGTAGTGGATGGATTGAAAAACAGTTTAAAATGACTTGAGATAAGAAAAATAATTAACGGACAAAATTACTGATTAAATTGGGATCTAGAACACTGTGTGCTTCTGTGTTCTTCCTTTCTAATTGCCGGTAAACTTTAGATTCTGTTTGTCGGTATATATATATATATATATATATATATATATATATATATACACACACACGCACACATATGAGAAACAAGATAACTTTTCAAGGAAGCTGTTTTTTACTACTGAACTGGTAGAACCACCCAGAGATACAGACATAGGCACTACAGCCTCACCAGGCACCGCTGCCTCACCTAGAACTACACTAGCAGCCCTGGTAAAGACCCCGAACCAAACCAGCACTCCTAAAAGCGCTAGTCAACCACATAGATACCCCAGCAGGACAGCCTCAAAAAACAAAAAGAAATAGGCAATGTTATAAACTTGTCTAGCACTCAATTATCACCTGCACAAATATCTATTCTGAATAAAGGTCTCACCTTTGCACTTTCCACTAACTTTGATGTTTTTTCTACAGTGATAGATGTAAATAGGTTGGTTCGTAAGCTTACCTTAAGAAAGCACTTTACTGGAATAGATACTGACCCTTCTCTCACTCTCTCCACTTTACCCACACAAACAGAAAACACACACACAGGCCTGCTATACAAAGACCAGTGTAACTTTATCACTTTGTTAACTCTACAGCATACCACTCCAGGGAACACCACCCCCACACATAACTTCAATCATAAGGATAGGTCCTACTTTTATCCAGTCCAGGCTAGAAGCACCAGCATAGAATTATACCAGGAAACAGTACTGAGAGACATTCTTGCATTAAATGACTCCTTGAAAGGGACAAACACATTGAAATATAACATCACACTACAAGAAAAGAATGCACTTGCAGAATTAGAAGAAAACCCTAATATAGTAGTGACCCAGGCGGACAAGGGAGGGGCGGTGGTTATCTTAAACACCTCAGACTATGTGGAAGAATTAAAAAACATAATTTATGTAAGAACTTACCTGATAAATTCATTTCTTTCATATTAGCAAGAGTCCATGAGCTAGTGACGTATGGGATATACATTCCAACCAGGAGGGGAAAAGTTTCCCAAACCTCAAAATGCCTATAAATACACCCCTCACCACACCCACAATTCAATTTAACGAATAGCCAAGAAGTGGGGTGATAAAAAAGTGCGAAAGCATATAAAATAAGGAATTGGAATAATTGTGCTTTATACAAAATCATAACCACCATAAAAAAAGGGCGGGCCTCATGGACTCTTGCTAATATGAAAGAAATGAATTTATCAGGTAAGTTCTTACATAAATTATGTTTTCTTTCATGTAATTAGCAAGAGTCCATGAGCTAGTGACGTATGGGATAATGACTACCCAAGATGTGGATCTTTCCACACAAGAGTCACTAGAGAGGGAGGGAAAAAATAAAGACAGCCAATTCCTGCTGAAAATAATCCACACCCAAAATAAAGTTTAACGAAAAACATAAGCAGAAGATTCAAACTGAAACCGCTGCCTGAAGTACTTTTCTACCAAAAACTGCTTCAGAAGAAGAAAATACATCAAAATGGTAGAATTTAGTAAAAGTATGCAAAGAGGACCAAGTTGCTGCTTTGCAAATCTGGTCAACCGAAGCTTCATTCCTAAACGCCCAGGAAGTAGAAACTGACCTAGTAGAATGAGCTGTAATTCTCTGAGGCGGAGTTTTACCCGACTCAACATAGGCAAGATGAATTAAAGATTTCAACCAAGATGCCAAAGAAATGGCAGAAGCTTTCTGGCCTTTTCTAGAACCGGAAAAGATAACAAATAGACTAGAAGTCTTACGGAAAGATTTCGTAGCTTCAACATAATATTTCAAAGCTCTAACAACATCCAAAGAATGCAACGATTTCTCCTTAGAATTCTTAGGATTAGGACATAATGAAGGAACCACAATTTCTCTACTAATGTTGTTGGAATTCACAACTTTAGGTAAAAATTCAAAAGAAGTTCGCAACACCGCCTTATCCTGATGAAAAATCAGAAAAGGAGACTCACAAGAAAGAGCAGATAATTCAGAAACTCTTCTGGCAGAAGAGATGGCCAAAAGGAACAAAACTTTCCAAGAAAGTAATTTAATGTCCAATGAATGCATAGGTTCAAACGGAGGAGCTTGAAGAGCTCCCAGAACCAAATTCAAACTCCAAGGAGGAGAAATTGACTTAATGACAGGTTTTATACGAACCAAAGCTTGTTCAAAACAATGAATATCAGGAAGAATAGCAATCTTTCTGTGAAAAAGAACAGAAAGAGCAGAGATTTGTCCTTTCAAAGAACTTGCGGACAAACCCTTATCTAAACCATCCTGAAGAAACTGTAAAATTCTCGGTATTCTAAAAGAATGCCAAGAAAAATGATGAGAAAGACACCAAGAAATATAAGTCTTCCAGACTCTATAATATATCTCTCGAGATACAGATTTACGAGCCTGTAACATAGTATTAATCACAGAGTCAGAGAAACCTCTTTGACCAAGAATCAAGCGTTCAATCTCCATACCTTTAAATTTAAGGATTTCAGATCCTGATGGAAAAAAGGACCTTGTGACAGAAGGTCTGGTCTTAACGGAAGAGTCCACGGTTGGCAAGAGGCCATCCGGACAAGATCCGCATACCAAAACCTGTGAGGCCATGCCGGAGCTACCAGCAGAACAAACGAGCATTCCTTCAGAATCTTGGAGATTACTCTTGGAAGAAGAACTAGAGGTGGAAAGATATAGGCAGGATGATACTTCCAAGGAAGTGATAATGCATCCATTGCCTCCGCCTGAGGATCCCAGGATCTGGACAGATACCTGGGAAGTTTCTTGTTTAGATGGGACGCCATCAGATCTATTTCTGGAAGTTCCCACATTTGAACAATCTGAAGAAATACCTCTGGGTGAAGAGACCATTCGCCCGGATGCAACGTTTGGCGACTGAGATAATCCGCTTCCCAATTGTCTATACCTGGGATATGAACCGCAGAGATTAGACAGGAGCTGGATTCCGCCCAAACCAAAATTTGAGATACTTCTTTCATAGCCAGAGGACTGTGAGTCCCTCCTTGATGATTGATGTATGCCACAGTTGTGACATTGTCTGTCTGAAAACAAATGAACGATTCTCTCTTCAGAAGAGGCCAAAACTGAAGAGCTCTGAAAATTGCACGGAGTTCCAAAATATTGATCGGTAATCTCACCTCCTGAGATTCCCAAACTCCTTGTGCCGTCAGAGATCCCCACACAGCTCCCCAACCTGTGAGACTTGCATCTGTTGAAATTACAGTCCAGGTCGGAAGCACAAAAGAAGCCCCCTGAATTAAACGATGGTGATCTGTCCACCATGTTAGAGAGTGTCGAACAATCGGTTTTAAAGATATTAATTGAGATATCTTCGTGTAATCCTTGCACCATTGCTTCAGCATACAGAGCTGAAGAGGTCGCATGTGAAAACGAGCAAAGGGGATCGCGTCCGATGCAGCAGTCATAAGACCTAGAATTTCCATGCATAAGGCTACCGAAGGGAATGATTGTGACTGAAGGTTTCGACAAGCTGCAATCAATTTTAGACGTCTCTTGTCTGTTAAAGACAGAGTCATGGACACTGAATCCATCTGGAAACCCAGAAAGGTTACCCTTGTCTGAGGAATCAAAGAACTTTTTGGTAAATTGATCCTCCAACCATGATCTTGAAGAAACACCACAAGTCGATTCGTATGAGATTCTGCTAAATGTAAAGACTGAGCAAGTACCAAGATATCGTCCAAATAAGGAAATACCACAATACCCTGTTCTCTGATTACAGACAGAAGGGCACCGAGAACCTTTGTAAAAATTCTTGGAGCTGTAGCTAGGCCAAACGGCAGAGCCACAAACTGGTAATGCTTGTCCAGAAAAGAGAATCTCAGGAACTGATAATGATCTGGATGAATCGGAATATGCAGATATGCATCCTGTAAATCTATTGTGGACATATAATTCCCTTGCTGAACAAAAGGCAAGATAGTCCTTACAGTTACCATCTTGAACGTTGGTATCCTTACATAACGATTCAATATTTTTAGATCCAGAACTGGTCTGAAGGAATTCTCCTTCTTTGGTACAATGAAGAGATTTGAATAAAACCCCATCCCCTGTTCCGGAACTGGAACTGGCATAATTACTCCAGTCAACTCTAGATCTGAAACACATTTCAGAAATGCTTGAGCTTTTACTGGATTTACTGGGACACGGGAAAGAAAAAATCTCTTTGCAGGAGGTCTCATCTTGAAACCAATTCTGTACCCTTCTGAAACAATGCTCTGAATCCAAAGATTGTGAACAGAATTGATCCAAATTTCCTTGAAAAAACGTAACCTGCCCCCTACCAGCTGAGCTGGAATGAGGGCCGCACCTTCATGTGGACTTAGAAGCAGGCTTTGCCTTTCTAGCTGGCTTGGATTTATTCCAGACTGGAGATGGTTTCCAAACTGAAACTGCTCCTGAGGATGAAGGATCAGGCTTTTGTTCTTTGTTGAAACGAAAGGAACGAAAACGATTATTAGCCCTGTTTTTACCTTTAGATTTTTTATCCTGTGGTAAAAAAGTTCCTTTCCCACCAGTAACAGTTGAAATAATGGAATCCAACTGAGAACCAAATAATTTGTTACCCTGGAAAGAAATGGAAAGTAAAGTTGATTTAGAAGCCATATCAGCATTCCAAGTTTTAAGCCATAAAGCTCTTCTAGCTAAAATAGCTAGAGACATAAACCTGACATCAACTCTGATAATATCAAAAATGGCATCACAGATAAAATTATTAGCATGCTGTAGAAGAATAATAATATCATGAGAATCACGATGTGTTACTTGTTGCGCTAAAGTTTCCAACCAAAAAGTTGAAGCTGCAGCAACATCAGCCAAAGATATAGCAGGTCTAAGAAGATTACCTGAACACAGATAAGCTTTTCTTAGAAAGGATTCAATTTTCCTATCTAAAGGATCCTTAAACGAAGTACCATCTGACGTAGGAATAGTAGTAGGTTTAGCAAGGGTAGAAATAGCCCCATCAACTTTAGGGATCTTGTCCCAAAATTCTAATCTGTCAGACGGCACAGGATATAAATGCTTAAAACGTTTAGAAGGAGTAAATGAATTACCCAATTTATCCCATTCTTTGGAAATTACTGCAGAAATAGCATTAGGAACAGGAAAAACTTCTGGAATAACCACAGGAGCTTTAAATACCTTATCCAAACGTTTAGAATTAGTATCAAGAGGACCAGAATCCTCTATTTCTAAAGCAATTAGTACTTCTTTAAGTAAAGAACGAATAAATTCCATTTTAAATAAATATGAAGATTTATCAGCATCAACCTCTGAGACAGAATCCTCTGAACCAGAGGAGTCATCAGAATCAGAATGATGATGTTCATTTAAAAATTCATCTGTAGGGAGAGAAGTTTTAAAAGACTTTTTACGTTTACTAGAAGGAGAAATAACAGACATAGCCTTCTTTATGGATTCAGAAACAAAATCTCTTATATTATCAGGAACATTCTGCACCTTAGATGTTGAAGGAACTGCAACAGGCAATGGTACTTTACTAAAGGAAATATTATCTGCTTTAACAAGTTTGTCATGACAATCAATACAAACAACAGCTGGAGGAATAGCTACCAAAAGTTTACAGCAGATACACTTAGCTTTGGTAGATTCAGCACTAGACAGCGATTTTCCTGTAGTATCTTCTGACTCAGATGCAACGTGAGACATCTTGCAATATGTAAGAGAAAAAACAACATATATATAAAGCAAAATTGATCAAATTCCTTAAATGACAGTTTCAGGAATGGGGAAAAATGCCAAAGAACAAGCTTCTAGCAACCAGAAGCAATGAAAAATGAGACTTAAATAATGTGGAGACAAAAGCGACGCCCATATTTTTTCGCGCCAAATAAGACGCCCACATTATTTGGCGCCTAAATGCTTTTGGCGCCAAAAATGACGCCACATCCGGAACGCCGACATTTTTGGCGCAAAATAACGTCAAAAAATGACGCAACTTCCGGCGACACGTATGACGCCGGAAACGGAAAAAGAATTTTTGCGCCAAAAAAGTCTGCGCCAAGAATGACGCAATAAAAAGAAGCATTTTCAGCCCCCGCGAGCCTAACAGCCCACAGGAAAGAGTCAAATTTTTGAAGGTAAGAAAAAATGATTAAATCAAATGCATTATCCCAAATATGAAACTGACTGTCTGAAAATAAGGAAAGTTGAACATTCTGAGTCAAGGCAAATAAATGTTTGAATACATATATTTAGAACTTTATAAACAAAGTGCCCAACCATAGCTTAGAGTGTCACAGAAAATAAGATTTACTTACCCCAGGACACTCATCTACATGTTTGTAGAAAGCCAAACCAGTACTGAAACGAGAATCAGCAGAGGTAATGGTATATATAAGAGTATATCGTCGATCTGAAAAGGGAGGTAAGAGATGAATCTCTACGACCGATAACAGAGAACCTATGAAATAGACCCCGTAGAAGGAGATCACTGCATTCAAATAGGCAATACTCTCCTCACATCCCTCTGACATTCACTGCACGCTGAGAGGAAAACCGGGCTCCAACTTGGTGCGGAGCGCATATCAACGTAGAATCTAGCACAAACTTACTTCACCACCTCCATCGGAGGCAAAGTTTGTAAAACTGAATTGTGGGTGTGGTGAGGGGTGTATTTATAGGCATTTTGAGGTTTGGGAAACTTTGCCCCTCCTGGTAGGAATGTATATCCCATACGTCACTAGCTCATGGACTCTTGCTAATTACATGAAAGAAATACATCTTGACAATTCTAACACCTACACTAAACTCAGCCATGACCCCACACTAATGTTCAGCCAGGAACTACTCTCATTTTTGGACACGGCACTGGAAGAGGGTCATATCTCGCAGGAGGTAAAGGAATACCTGTCCACTAAAGACCCTCTAGTCCCCACTTTCAGGGTCGTGCCCAAAATTCACAAAACTCTCATAAAACCCCCAGGGAGGCCCATTGTAGCCAGCATAGGGTCCCTGTGTGAGCGACTTGGAGCCTGGCTGGATTCTGTACTCCAACCCATTGTAATGGCCCTTCCTGGCTACATTAGAGATAGTGCCCACTTACTCCTTCAACTGGAGAAAATACATTGGCAACCCACTTTCCAATGGCTGACCATCGACGTGACAGCTTTATATTCGAGCATACCCCACCAAAAAGGCCTGGAGGCCTTGGGTAATATGCTAAGACGGTACACTGACTTCTCTGACAACTTTATAGAATTTGTAGTGTCTACAGCCAATTTTTTACTGACCCACAACTACTTTGTCTCTGGGGGGGAATTCTACTTACAAAACTGCGGCACAGCCATGGGGGCCAAATTCGCCCCGGCCTATGCTAACTTATACATGGGTTGGCTGGAAATCAACACCATTTATGCCGAAGACTTCCCCCTCAGAGACAATGTAGTAGTGTATGGCCGTTTCATAGACGACCTAATAATTGTCTGGAACCCCATTAACCAAAGAGAAGCCCAACATTTAGTTGACTTACTAAACACCAACCCCTTCAACTTGAGCTTTACATATAATGTCCACCCTAGATCTATTGCCTATCTAGACTTACAGTTGACCATAGATACTAATAACAACATTGTATCCTCTATCTACAGGAAGGCATTAGCACATAACACAATACTGAGGGCAGATTCATGCCATGTTAAACATACTATAAGAGGCATACCGAAGGGCCAATATATAAGAGCCCGGAGGAATTGCTCTAATTTTTTACAGTACCAAGAACAAGCTGATCAAATCACTGCCCGGCTTGTGGAGAGAGGATACAATAAGACAACTCTGACAAAAACAGCAAAAGAGGTTGGAAAATTAGACAGACGTACACTATTTGCTAACACAAATAGGAAAAACAAAAACAAATGCACCAGAGATAGACAGAACACAGAAATTGTCTTCTCCACCCAGTATAGCAGACAGTATGATGAAATTTGCAAAATAATACATAAATATTTGCCCATTCTACAAAGTGACCATAAACTTAAAGACATAACTAGACAGCAAATAAAATGTGTAGCCAAAAGAGCTCCCACAGTAGGAGATAAAGTAAGAAAAAGCTTTACCTCAAAACCTCAACACAACACAAACTGGTTAACTTTACATCCAGGCTTTTTCAAGTGTGGACGCACATGCAAAAGCTGTAATTATACCCAGAAGAAAGATCAGTTCACATCCTCAAATACAGGCAAGACTTTCCAAATCAAACAAAGAATAGATTGTACTAGTCAATTTGTAATTGATTTAATTACATGCCAACAGTGTCTCCTACAATATGTAGGTCTTACCACACGTCCCCTCAAGGACCGTATTAGACAACATCTATTATCACTGGAAGAGGAAGTCCCTAGAACACCTGTAGCAAAGCATTTTTGAACACATGGCGTACACATTAAACATTTATTCTCATTCTTAGGTATTGATCACATAGGAAAGGATATTAGAGGAGGTGACAGAATCAGTAAACTGCAGAGGAAAGAAGCCTTTTGGATCTTTACCTTGCAGACAAAAAGCCCAAAAGGCATGAATATGAGGCAAGACTTGGATCTATTTATAGATTAATCTACAAGTCCTTTGCCAACTGCTACTAAAGCAATATTATCTGTACAGAGCATTCTTATCCTCTCCCTATCTAGTATTGTAGTCGAATTCCATTGCCCCTTGGCACATATAAATATATAAAAATGAAACAACTACAACCAATGAGTGTTCATCGGTTTTATATATAAAAATATAATGTGTTTTATTTTAAAAAGATTTTTACAGATATATAGGTTTATTCTAGGTTACATCACGTATTAAAATGATTTTATCATTCTATTATTATCAGTTCACTAAATTCTTTATAAACAACATTGCACTTTTTTGAGACTCCCTTCCCTAATAGCATCTACTCTTGTATATAAATTTCAAATAATATATATTGGATCTATAGGATGTCACCACCATCATAGGTCCAACAGGAGTGTGAAACACATATTTGGGTAACGACCTGGGTGCCATATAGATAGGATCACCTAGGATTGAGTCCAACAGGCAATTTACAAGTATTCACTATATACATGCCAAACGAATGTTGTCCTCAATAAACATTTACCCACATCATACATCCCTTCACACTTATTCATGCCATCTCGCTATCACCTAGGAACTCAACTTCCAACTAGATACTTTTTGTACAGGACAGTTGAAACCTGTAGCAATTACTTTGCTACCTAGGATAGCAGGAACACCATATTTTCACACTTCCCGAATTACTACATAACACCTTCCTTGTCCAGCAATACAGCCACCATGTTAAATTTTCAATCAAATTGTAATTAATAACCAGCACATACAGGTGGCAAATAAATAAATAAACAAATAAACGAAGAAATAAACAAATAAATATTTATTATAAATCTATAATATATAATAACAACTGCCTGGCCCTGGATAGTGTGTAATATTAGGCATTAGCAAGAAAAGCCCTGTAGTACCCAAACAATAGAGTTGCTACCTTTATCCTTTTCAATCTGCATCTTTATCCTTATTTACATTTCTATTCTTATCTCCTGTGCTCAACTACAAGTTTTCTATATATAATGTGAGCTTTTGATAATAGTTCTTTTTCCTACACCCCTAGAGTACAATCCTGCCTATCACTGTGGTGATTGCTGAATTCGTTGTGCTTACATTTTTAAGTATAGCATAACTACTAAAAAGTTAAACTTTAGTTTTTAGTTCCTAGTAATATGTCACCATTCCCTAACTTAATTATAATAAACACACAACCACGTTATTTTTTGATTACAAGCACAGCCTACCAAATCACTGTTTAATAACACTTTCTCCTTTTGAGAGTTTCACATTTAAGATTTCCTTTTTTTTTGCACCAAACACCTGCACATTATGTTTTATTCACACAATACCAATTAGGCTTTGCTTACACACTATTGGCTAACACCAGTATTTAACCTGATAGCAGGTGAACACCACTAGATCTCTGATGAAGCGCATGTGAGCATGCGGGAAACGCGTCAGATCCAGCCCTGCACACTGTGACTGTGTATTTCACTTGACTGTTCATTAAACTAACCACTTTGGAAACAGAGCCTGCAGTTCCTCGTTTTTCTTTCCTCTAATACTATATATATATATATATATATATACACACACACACGCACACATATGAGAAACAAGATAACTTTTCAAGGAAGCTTTTTTTTTTGCAAACAGCTTATTTTATTTTTATACTTGAATGTAATTTATAGAAACTAAGAGATCGCTTTCATTGAGCCGTTAAAAATGGAGTTGTAAGCTACCGAAGTGGCCGTCAGCTAAAAGTAATTTACGGCTCCATTTTAGTACCAGGTTTCCATTGTCAGTATATGGCTGGGTTATAATACAATATATTTAATAATTATTCTTTAAAATAAACCCCCAATGAATATGCATATACCAAGACAATAAAATTAATGTAAATTCCTAAATTCTTTTTATTAGTTAAAATTTATAGACACATTGAAATATATTTGTAGAAAGCCAGATATGAATCAATATTATACACGTTTAAACTATTATAATATGCTATGCATAGATCATAAAAGTTGCCTTATTCACAATAGTCTCTCAAATCAGAGTTGCATTTAAAATACCACAATAAGATATACAAGAATCTAAACCACTAACATTCAAACAGTACAATCAGCTATATAGCCACAATTTATTTTATATAATTTCAATTTAAAACATCAGAAATTGTATATATTATTTGTGCCAACAACCAAACTCCTATGCCAATTTATCTAAGCTGAATTAAATTCTTAGTTACCTACAGTTAAGACAAATTCTAAAATATATTTATATATTTGCAAAGATAAATTACTTAGCATACAACAGACAAGCTTAACACTGTATAGGACTATGAAACACAAGGTTAAAAATACAATTTGTTCTTTTAAGTCTGCTAATTACAGCAACAATGGATGTTTGTTTTAAAATTGTACCTATATTTAGCAACCTCTTATACTTTACAAGATATAACCAAATAGATATTCAGCTTCCAATATTTCTCAGTAGGTCCAATTTCACTTCAGAATACAAAAGGAGTATTTTGCATGTGGAAAAGTAAGGGTAGCTATTATGCCTTTTAGTAACTGTATTTCAAACGCAGCCAATTTCAGTTACCAGTTAGCAGACAGACAGTAGCCATCTTTTACTATCCTATGCTTGGGGTTTTATCATGTGATATAACCCCACCCCTTTTTGTTCTGTACCATCATTGGTGAATTGGTTTGGGAGGCCCTTCTAGCTGAACATCTCATTGGACACCTGGGAGGTCTTGTAGGATTGGCCCTGGAAAATTTCAATTTTAACAGCCAAAGGCCTTTTGGCTGTAATACTGGATTTTGGCCATCAGGGGCAGCAGACAGACAAACAGTTTCATTTTAATTGTTTCTATACAGTAAAAATATTTCTTAAAAATGTTAATTTAAAATGCCATAATTTCTTTATATTAATAAGTTACATGTTCAAATACACATGGGTCACACAGTATCATTTTTCCTGATAATTTTAAAACCACATGTGAATGTATTTCACTTATAATGTATTGAATGCATTTAAACCATATTTTCTATGAAACAATTTAAGGATTATAATATCTTCATCCTGGATTCAATTTCCTTCTTCAGCCATCCACTCAACATCACATACATGCTTTGAGATCAGCAAATATATGTGGTTTTCACACAATTATATCTACATTGGATTATTATCCCATACAGATTAATATTTCATATCTGTATGTTTCTTTTTTGAGTGTAGAAAACACATAGGATATTATTTAAAATACCAATTATCTGTGTACTTATTAGGTGCCTGAAATGAAAGAAATAATTGTTAAAATGTTCATTTGAGTATTTCCTCACATTCATATGAAACCCAGCATTTTACACATTGTTCTACAAGAAACAAAATTATATCAGCTATATATAAAAATAATTGAATTCAAAATAGCTACACTGTAAACATGTGTTTTTGCCTGGCCAAACTTCCATTGTCTAGAATTTGTGGATTCAAACACAATAGGGGCCCCATATCTTTGCATATATTTAGGCCATGTCTGATAAGTTTATCACTCATCTTGGTATACACGTCTGAGGGGTTTCTGTGACTTAGATAATGAGACAGATGTTTTCTCTTTGAAATAACTTAAATGTTATCTTAATTAGGAGAAGCGTATCTTATGTCTGATCAAAGATTTACAATATACAAACTGTAGATGGCCATCTCTTTTGAAGTGATTTGCCCTTCTTTGAAATGACAGTCTGAGATTAACTAGGCCAATTGTCTTTTCTAAGATTACTTTGTAAACAATTTCTTTTGACGATTGGGACACAGGCTTGGTCTGTATCCTGTGTACTCAAAAGAAGTGGGTGCTAAATTACACACAGTGACATTTGGATTTTGACAAATAAAATGAATTATTTGGTGTATACAACCATCTATATATATTAAATAATATATATATATATATATATATATATATATATATATATATATATATATATATAAAATTTAATAACATTCACAGATCGTCTGACACCATTGAAAAGTTTTCCACTTTGCGGGCGGTTGCTCTTTTCGTGTAGGTGTAAGTTAGCGTTGTGTTAATGCTTCCACCCGATGCCGGATTTCTAAAACATTAATAGGTTACTATGGTAACCCAACCTTACACTACACTTGATCGCATATTCAGCGCCGTATATTTTACCCGTCGCTCACTATTAGAATAAAATGAAACACTTAACGCATGCGCAATATCTACCTCTCAGCCGCAACCCCCCCATCGCAATAACTAATGTATTGATCCCTAATCCGTCAACCCCCATACCGCAAAGTATCTATCAAAGTTATTAACCCCTAAACCGCCATCCCCCACATTGCAATCTAGCTAAACTATTAACCCCTAATCCATCAATAACCCACATCGCAATTAACCTAATATATTAACCCCTAAAACGCCATCCCCACAATGCAATCTAGCTTTTTAAACTATTAACCCCTAATCTGCCAATAACCCACATTGCAAGTAACCTAATTTATTAACCCCTAAACCGCCAAACCCCACAACGCAAATAACTAATCCCCTAACCTAATACCCCCTAAATTGACCCCATTATATAAATTAAAATAATCCTAAATTACAATTAAAATAAAAAACCTAACATTACTTTAAAAATAAAAAAATAAGTTTAAATTAAGCTAAAATTACATAAAATAAAAAAAGTAACATTACATAAAGTAATAAACAAAATTATCAAAAATTAAAAAATTAAACTTAATCCCTATGAAATTAAAAAGCCCCCCAAAATAAAAACACTGCCTAATTTAATACTTAACTACCAATAGCCCTTACAAGGGCCTTTTGTAGGGCATTGCCCTAAGTTAAACAGCTCTTTTACCTTTAAAAAAAAAACTAAGTTCCCCCTAACAGTAAACCCCCCACAACCAAAGCTCCTAAAATAAAAAAAAACTAACACTAAGAAAATCCTGAACTACCCATTACCCCTAAAGGGGCATTTATATGGGCATTGCCCTTAAAATGGCATTCAGCTCTTTTACAGCATCCAAATCCCTAATTTAAAAATAAAAATCTAACCCCCAAATAGGTATTCACGGTTCCTGAAGTCCGGCGGTGAAGTCTTCTTCCAAGCGGCAGCGGAACTGAAGACCGGCGACCCCAGAGCAATAGAGCGTGGAGAATCCTCTTTGTACGATCGCCGCCGTACACTGCATAGTGAATTCAAGGTACGCAATTATATATGGCGTCCCTTGCAATTCCTATTGGCTGATTTTATTCTTCAAATTCAAATCAGCCAATAGGATGAGAGTTTCTGAAATCCTATTGGCTGGCCAGCAGGAGGCAGCAAAGAGCACCACAGCCAAGCTGTTCAGTGTCACTCCCCTACCCATAACCCCCAGTCATTCGACCGAAAGAAAATGGAACAAGGAATAACACAAAGGTGTAGAGGTGTCTGAGGTTTAGACAAAATAACTGTCATAAAACAAAAAGGGTGGGGTCGTGAACTCACCATATCTGGAAAGAAATACATTTATCAGGTAAGAAGTTGGATATTCCACAGCGCTAACTTGAGATATGACCTAAAGCTCCCTTACGATTGGGTCTCTAGTTACCCAGTGGAAATCTAACAGAAACAATATATATGTAAGGAGCGCCTAATTGTAAGGCGAGGTCAACACGAGTGGGCCAGGATCAAATGCAAATTGGGTCGTAAATAAATGTTGAAAGAGGAATAAATAGCATATAAATGTCAATTTAATTTCAGGGTTAAAAATCAGTCTATATAGGTTAAAATAGGTTTACATAAACATCTGGTACAAATACAATTAATAACATGGATCCATGGTACAATTAATAAAAACAAAAACAAATGACAAATATGAATAAAAACAGATGACAAATATGAATAAAAACAGACGTCGACAATATAATCAAAATTAAAAAACAATGGTGACCGCTCCGGGGTCTAATGTGATATGGGATAATTCGTACTCCTATGCTAAATGCTCGTCTTAGGTGACTAAAAAAACTTTAATAATACCAAATCCAATAGTTCAAAAGTCCAAAAATAATCCAATGATCCAACTGATCCAACTTGTGTATGTTATTCCAAATGTGACGAAAATAAAAATAAAAATATCTAAAAAATGTGTTCAATTGCGATGATCAAGTTGTGAAAAAATGCTCAAAATATATCAGAAAATACGATGTTAAAAAATAGTGTTCAAAATAATTCCTCAAATGTGATGTGGATTTCAAACCAAAATGTAAATGCAAAACAAATAACACATCAGTGTTGTTGGGATACTTGATAGTGCTCAACTATAAACAAAAAAAAGAACCAAAAAACTCCAAACCTGTGAAAAAAGAAATAGTACAACATAGAGCAGTAACGTTTTAAATTAGCTGTAATTAATTGAAATGTAACTCACCATATAGGTCAACGCGTTTCGGCCCACCAATAGGGCCTTTTTCAAGACTGGTATACAGTTAGTAAGAGTGTGCAATTTATATGTTTGATTAGCCAAATGGCGCCAAAAGTGTTTGAATTGCGCCCATTTGTTGACCCTATGACCCGGATGTTCATTGTGGGACCGGATGTATAATCTTAACCTGCCAGCTACGTTATGTGATGACCCTGTATTTATTATTTAGGGATTCCTAGTAGTATCCTTTTGTTTATAATTGTTTTATCTTAAATGTTATTATTTGAATAGTGTTCCTTGTCCCTTTCGGTAAGATTGAAGCCAGACCGGAAGTTTAGTGTTTCCGCTAGACCGGATATGATCTATTGTGGGTAATCTATTTATTCCTCTTTCAACATTTATTTACGACCCAATTTGCATTTGATCCTGGCCCACTCGTGTTGACCTCGCCTTACAATTAGGCGCTCCTTACATATATATTGTTTCTGTTACATTTATCAGGTAAGCATACATTTTGTTTTCTTTCCTAAGATATGGTGAGTCCACTACATCCTCAATTACTAGTGGGAACCAATACCCAAGCTAGAGGACAAGGTTGACAAGGGAGGGATAACAAGACAGACAGGCCTAAACAGAGGGCACCACCGCTTGAAGAACCTTTCTCCCAAAGGAAGCCTCAGCCGAGGCAAAAGTATCAAATATGTAAAATTTAGAAAAAGTGTGCAGAGAGGACCAAGTTGCAGCCTTGCAAATCTGTTCCACAGAAGCTTCATTTTTGAAAGCCCACGAAGAGGAGACAGCCCTGGTGGAATGAGCTGCAATTCTCTCAGGAGGCTGCTGACCAGCAGTCTCATAAGCCAAACGAATTATACTTCTCAACCACAAAAAAGAGAAAGAGAAGTAGCAGTAGCTTTCTGACCTTTACTTTCCCAGAGAAACAAACAGGGCAGAGGACTGGCGAAAATCCTTAGTCGCCTGCAGATAGAATTTAAGAGCACGCACAACATCCAAGTTGTGCAACAAACGTTCCTTATGAGAAGAATGATTAGGACATAGAGAAGGAACAACAATTTCCTGATTAATATTTCAATCCGAAACAACTTTAGGAAGGAAACCTAAAAGTACAAAGAACCGCCTTATCGGCATGAAAGATAAGATAAGGCGAATCACACTGCAAAGCTGAGAGTTCAGAGACTCTCTGAGCTGAAGAGATAGCACCAAGAAACAAAACCTTCCAAGATAACAACTTAATATATATGGAATGCATAGGCCCAAACAGAGCCTGTTGTAGAACTTTAAGAACAAGGTTAAGGCTCCAAGGAGGAACAAAAGATCTAAACACAGGCTGGATTCTAACCAGGGCCTGACAAAAAACTTGAACATCTGGCACACCTGCCAAGTGCTTATGCAACAAAATAGATGCAGAAATTTGACCCTTCAGAGTACTGACTGACAAACCCTTCTCCAGTCAAAATTCTAGGACTCCTGACCCTACTCCAAGAGTAGCTCTTGGATTCACACTAATAAAGGTATTTACGCCATACCTTATGGTAAATCCTTCTAGTAACAGGCTTATGAGCCTGAATCCAGGTCTCAATGACCGACTCAGAAAAACCACGCTTAGACAAGCCTAAGCATTCAATCTCCAATCAGTCAGATTCAGGGAAACGAGATTTGGATGAAGGAATGGACCCTGAGTTAGATGATCCTTCCTCAGAGGCAACCTCCAAGGTGGAAGAGACAACATCTCCACTAGGTCTGCATACCAGATCCTGCGAGGCCACGCAGGGGCTATAAGAATCACTGATGCTCACTCATGCTTGATACGAGCAATGACTCTTGGAAGGAGTGCAAATGGAGGAAACAGGTATGCAAGATTGAAATCCCAAGGAAACGCCAGAGCATCTATCAGGGCGGCCTGCGGATCCCTTGATCTCGAACCGTACCTTGGAAGCTTGGCATTCTGCCAAGACGCTATCAGATCCAATTCCGGCACCCCTCATTTGAGGGTAAACCTGGAGAACACCTCCGGATGGAGTGCCCACTCCCCTGGATGAAACGTCTGTCTGCTCAGGAAGTCCACTTCACAATTGCTGTCTATCTGCCATCCACATTCCAGGAGTGGACAACTGGGAACTTCCGCCGACTGAACAATCCGAGTTACCTCCTTCATGGCTAAGGAACTCTGACTGGAACCTCATAAACTGGGGTAAGGACAACTGAGGCCAAGCCATCAGAGGATTATAAATCACTCTCAACTCCAAGACATTTATGGGGAGAGCTGACTCCTCCCGAGTCCATAGCCCTTGTGCCTTTAACAAGTCCCAGACTGCTCCTTAGCCCAGCAGGCTGGCGTCCGTGGTCACAATCACCCAGTAAGGTCTCCGGAAGCATGTACCCTGAGACAGATATCCCTGAGAAAGCCACCATGGAAGGGAGTCTTGTCGAATGATCTAGATCTATCCTCTGAGAGAAATCCGAATGGTCTCCGTTCCATTGCCTGAGCATGCATAACTGCAAAGCTCTCAAATGGAATCAAGCAAAGGGAATGATGTCCATGGAAGCGACCATCAGACCAATTACTTCCATACTGAGCCACAGATGGCCGAACAGTAGACTGCAGAGAGAGGCAAGAGGAAAGAATCTTTGATTTTCTGAACTCCGTCAGTAAAATCTTCATAGCTAGGGAATCTTTTATGGTCCCTAAGAAAACCACCCTTGTAGCTGGAACAAGGGAACTCCTTTCCAGATTCACTTTCCAACTGTGGGAACATAGATAAGACAACATGATCTCTGTATGAGAGTTTGCTTGTTAAAAAGATTGTGCATGAACCAATATATCCTCCTGGTATGGTGCCACAGCAATTCCCAGAGACCTGATTACTGCCAAAAGAGCCCCCAGAACCTTTGAGAAAATTCTGGGAGCTGTGGCAAGGCCAAAGGGAAAAGCCACAAACTGAAATTGTTTGTCTAGAAAAGCAAATCTCAGGAACTTGTGATGATCCCTGTGAATCATCACCCACGGACTATCTGGAGCCCTTGTCACCACAGATGACACTCAGAATCATGAAATCCATCCACTCTGGCGCACCCTCGGACCTATGCCCCCATCACATATTCAAGAAAGCAAGCAACATCATCGCCCCTGGACTCCGCCACACCATCAACTGCTCCATCAAAACTGGCACCTTCCCAGATATCTGGAAGTACACGGACCTGAAACCCCATCTCTCTACTCCCCTTCCCAGCCAAAGTCATAGAGAAGTCCATCAACTTGCAACTTATTGACCACATTGAGGCCAACCACACCCTGGACCACTCCCAATCCGGTTTCAGAAGCAACCACAGCACCGAGACCACCCTCCTCGCCGCCACAGATGACATCTGCGCCATGCTCGACCGAGGAGAAACCACCACCCTCAACCTCCTAGACCTCTCAGCAGCTTTCGACACTGTCGACCACAACACCCTCCGCACCCGCCTACAAAACGCCGGCATCCGCAGCAAAGCACCTTCCTCACGGGCAGGACCCAGAAAGTCAGACTCCCGCCTTTCTACTTCAAACCCACACCAGTCAACTGCGGTGTACCGCAAGGCTCTTCGCTGAGCTCCACCCTCTTCAACATCTACATGGCCCCTCTCGCCGCCATCATCCGACGCCACAACCTCAACATTGTCTCCTACGCCGACAACAACCAGTTAATCATCTTACTCACCCGAGATCCCACCACTGCCAAAAAGAACGTCCACGAAGGCCTGACAGCAGTTGCCACCTGGATGAAGGACAACCGGCTCAAACTAAACACAGACAAAACCGAAGTCCTCCTCCTCGGATCCAATAAATCCGCATGGGACAACTTCTGGTAGCCCACAGCCCTCGGTCACCCTCCAACCCCAACCGACCATGCTCGAAATCTAGGCTTCATCCTGGACTCTTCACTCTCCATTGACCGACAAATCAATGCCATCACCTCAACATGCTTACACATTCTCCACCTGCTACAAAAAATCTTCAAGTGGATCCTTACCGAAACCAAGAAAACAGTCACCCACACCCTCGTCAGCAGCCAATTAGACTACGGCAACGCACTCTACGCCGGCTCCACCATCAAACTCCAAAAGAGACTCCAACGTTTCCAGAACGCCTCAGCCAGACTCATCCTTGACATCCCTCTCCAATGCCACATCACAGAACACCTAAGGAACCTTCACTGCCTCCCCATCAACAAAAGAATCATCTTCAAGCTGCTTACCCATGCATTCAAGGCCCTACACAACATCAGACCCGAATACATCAACCACCGCGTAAATTTCTACACCCCCGCCAGACAACTCCGATCAGCAGACCAAGCACTCGCAGTTATCCCCTGCATCAGCAAATCCACAGCGGGGCGGAAGATCCTTCTCCCACATGGCAGCAAAGACATGGAACACCCTCCCGCTGCACCTCAGATAATCCACCTCCCTTACAAAGTTCAGAAAGGACCTCAAAACTTGGCTCTTCGACTGAATGCCCATCCCCCCTTCTCCTATCCTCTATCCCTTAGCGCCTTGAGACCCTCATGGGTGATTAGTTTGCACTCTATAAGTACCCAATAGATAGATAGAATGGGAACATGAAGATACGCATCCTTCAGGTCTATGGTTGTCATGAACTGACCCTCTTGGACCAAAGGAAGAATGGAACGAATAGTTTCCATCTTGAAGGACAATACCCTGAGAAATTTTTTTAGACACTTCAAGTCCAGAATAGGTCGGAAAGTTCTCTCTTTTTTTGGGAACTACGAACAGATTGGAATAGAAGCCTAGGCCCTGTTCTGGCACAGGAACTGGAACTATCTCTCCCAGGGAAAAAAGATCCTGAACACATTTCAAGAACGTTCCTCTTTTTATCTGGTCTACAGATAATCTTGAGAGGTGAAACATGGCCCTGGGAGGAAAAGTCTTGAATTCCAATTTGTTATCCTGAGAAACTATGTCCAAAGCCCAAGGATCTTGGACATCTCGAATCCAAGCCCTCCTTTAACAGTATACGGAGGTATTCCAGCTTAAATCTGAAGGTTGCAACTTCAGCATCAGATGAAGGAATTATACTGTCCGAATCTGAGATTTCACCCTCAGAGGCTACCGAAGTATCTTCCTCATCAGAGTCATGAGGAAGAGCAACTCTGGTGATAGCAGCAGGAGCAGAAACCTTACTATCTGAATCCTCTTGTGGTTTCCTTTTAACATAGGAAAAGCAGCTAATGCCGCAGATATCGCTGACGATTTCTGCTTGCAAATAAACGCCTCCAGGAGGTTGAGAGGAACTGCAGGGCACTGTATGTGACACCATAGAGGCTAGGGACGTTTGAGGAGAGAGCTGTGGCATTGCCCTAACAGCATCAACCTGAGAAACATTAGGCTCAGTCGAAAATAATTTATCTTTGCATTTTAATGTCCTCTTAACACATGAGGAACAAAATTGCATAAGGGAGACAATCTGAACCTCTGTGCACAAAAGACACGTATTCATTAAAGCAGCCTCCTGCTCCATTTCAGACATTTTCCAGAAATCCAACAAAAAGATATATTTAAATTGCAATAAAACAGGTTAAGTTCTGTGCATATCCTAAAAGCGCTAATTAAGTAAAAAATAGATTGCATAAAAAATTGTTTAAAAATTGTTGGGAAGTATTTTAAAATAATTTTCAAAAATAAGCAAAAAATAATTAAAACAGCCATGCTGTCTGGACACTGTGCTCCACCCCTCTTATCAGTGTTTAGACACAGGCATTGTATTTCACCTCAGTTCACAGCTTCTAGGCATGCTCCAGCAGATAATCCCTATTCATTTGTGCATTTTACCAAAACAACAATGCATATAGCTACAGCCATAAAATAAATTGTGTTGGGGGAGTTAGAGCTGTACAATTCAGAAACTTAAAAGAAAGGGTTAATGGCGGGGCACTGCAGTATAAATTTGCAGGTAAAGTAATTAATGTACATATTATATTTTGTCTCTATCTCAACTTGTTTTATGTCCCTTTAAGTAACCTCTGGGCAGAGCGCTTCACTAGCTAAAATGTACCTCACACTGATAACCTCTACACCTCAGCTAAACTGAGGTGCTTACCTGCCCCCTCCGCTTCCAAAGAGTTTAAGCTGACTTCTGATTGCTGCCACACGCTAGAGACGAAAGTTCTCTGATCGTTAGGAGCGGAAGGAAGACGATCATGTGACCCGCAGGGAAAACTAACTGCGTAACACACAGATCTGAAAGTTCGCGTGGAAAAAAAGCCTGCTCAGACTAAGTCTGCCCTCCGGCTGCTGTTACTGAGAGGATCACCAGTAAAAATACTCACAGTACAATCATACTCCTGCGCAACAGATCTTAATAACTGCCCGGCAGGCAAACTATACTTACAGAGTCTGCATACAGAAACTGACACACAGTTCCTGAATAAAAAATAATTTAACCCCTTACATAACGATTCTCCAATGAGAAAAAGTGAGCCAACTAAAAAGAGGCAGGGCCGCCATCAGGGGGTGACAGGGGTGACTACTGTCAGGGGCCCAATGGGCCGGGGGGGGGGGCCATGAGGCAAGAAAAACTAAAAAAATTTAATTTTGGCAGCCACCAGTGGGTACTACAGCAGAATGCTAATTAAGCATGGGAAATGTTATTACAAGGAGTAAAGTATTAGCATTTGAGAGGATTTCTGAGTGTGCACTAAACCACTATGCACAGTGTGAGACAGACTTGGCACTTTGTTTATACAGTGTGTGCCTGAGTCAGACGGCAGATCACTTTCATTTGCAGAGGAGGTAGGAATTACTTAGTAAATGTTTTTTTATTTCTTTGTGCAATTTCGGATTGTAACTTCAGTGTGGTAGCAGTTGTATGGTGGGGCCAGGGGTCCATAAAAACACATATTTTAGCAGCAGTGAATTTATGATTATTTGACAATGCTGTAGAAATTCTATATTTAAAGCCATGCATAAATGTTTCCTCCTCAGTACACAAACGGTAGGTGCCCTTTTGGCAGATATGAGTTTTTAAATTAATATATATATATATTAATTACATTCCAGTTTACTGCCCCTTTATGCAAGGACTTTCCAGATGCAAGGAGGCATTTTATCTATGATTTTTACAACTGCATAAAATGTTATACTCTCAGACTAAGATTCCTCAGTGTTTGAAATGAGACAGGTTAACTTAAAACTGTTCAGTTTACACTACAGCTGACTTAATTTTGAAAACATAATTTATGTAAGAACTTACCTGATAAATTTATTTATTTCATATTGGCAAGAGTCCATGAGCTAGTGACGTATGGGATATACAATCCTACCAGGAGGGGCAAAGTTTCCCAAACCTCAAAATGCCTATAAATACACCCCTAACGACACCCACAATTCAGTTTAACGAATAGCCAAGTAGTGGGGTGATAAAGAAAGGAGTAAAAAGCATCAACAAAGGAATTTGGAAATAATTGTGCTTTAAACAAATAAATCATAACCACCATAAAAAAGGGTGGGCCTCATGGACTCTTGCCAATATGAAAGAAATGAATTTATCAGGTAAGTTCTTACATAAATTATGTTTTCTTTAATGTAATTGGCAAGAGTCCATGAGCTAGTGACGTATGGGATAGCAATACCCAAGATGTGGAACTCCACGCAAGAGTCACTAGAGAGGGAGGGATAAAAATAAAAACAGCCATTTTTCGCTGAAAAATTAATCCACAACCCAAAATATAAGTTTATTCTCATGAATGAAAAGAAAAAACTTAAAACATAAGCAGAGGAATCAAACTGAAACAGCTGCCTGAAAAACTTTTCTACCAAAAGCTTCCGCAGAAATGAATACATAGAATTTAGTAAATATATACAAAGAAAACCAGGTTTGCGGCTTTGCAAATCTGATCAACTGAAGCTTCATTCTTAAAAGCCCACGAAGTGGAGACTGATTTAATAGAATGAGCTGTAATTCTCTGAGGCGGGGCTTAACCCGACCCCAAATAAGCTGAATGAATCAAAAAGCTTTAACCACCAAGCCAAGGAAACGGCAGAAGCCTTCTGACCTTTCCTAGAACCAGAAAAGATAACAAATAGACTAGAAGTCTTCCTGAAATCTTTAGTAGCTTCAACATAATATTTCAAACTCTTACCACATCCAAAGAATGTAATGATTTCTCCAAAGAATTCTTAGGATTAGGACACAAGGAAAGGACAACAATTTCACTATTAATGTTGTTAGAATTCACAACCTTAGGTAAGAATTTAAATGAAGCCCGCAAAACCACCTAATCCTGATGCAAAATCAGAAAAGGAGATTCACAAGAGCAGATAAATCAGAAACTCTTCTAGCAAAAGAAATGGTCAAAAGGAACAACACTTTCCAAGAAAGTAGTTTAATGTCCAAAGAATGCATAGGCTCAAATGAAGGCGCCTGTAAAGCCTTCAAAACCAAATTAAGACTCCAAGGAGGAGAGAATGAATTAATGACAGGCTTGATACAAACCAAAGCCTGAACAAAGCAGTGAATATCAGGAAGCTTAAGCAATCTTTCTGTGAAATAAGACAGAAAGAGTGGAGATTTGTCCCTTCAAGGAACTTGCAGACAAAACCTTATCCAAACCATCCTGAAGAAACTGTAGAATTCTAGGAATTCTAAAAGAATGTCAAACGAATTTATGAGAAGAACACCATTAATATAAGTCTTCCAAATTCGATAATAAATCTTCCTAGAAACAGATTTATGAGCCTGTAACATAGTATTAATCACTGAGTCAGAGAAACCTCTATGACTAAGCACTAGGCGTTCAATTTCCATACCTTCAAATTTAATGATTTGAAATCCTGATGGAAGAGGCCAAGGTTGGCAGCTGGACATCCGAACAAGATCCGCATACCAAAACCTGTGAGGCCATGCTGGAGCTACCAGCAATACAAATGAGTGTTCCATGATGATTTTGGATATCACTCTTTGAAGAAGAACTAGAGGCGGAAAAATATAAGCAGGCTGGCAACGCCAAGGAAGTGTCAACGCATCCACTGCTTCCGCCTGAAGAACCCTGGACCTGGACAGGTACCTGGGAAGTTTCTTGTTTAGATGAGAAACCATCAGATCTATTTCTAAAAGACCCCACATCTGAACAATCTGAGAAAAACACATCCGGATGGAGAGACACTCCCCCGGATGTAAAGTCTGACGGCTGAGATAATCCGCTTCCCAATTGTCTACACCTGGGACATGTACCACAGAAATTAGACAAGAGCTGGATTCCGCCCAAGAAAGTATTCAAGATACTTCCTTCATAGCTAGGGGACTGAGTCCCACCCTGATGATTGACATATGCCACAGCTGTGATATTTTCTGTCTGAGAACAAATGAATGGTTCTCTCTTAACAGAGTCCAAGCCTGAAGAACCCTGAAAATTGCACAGAGTTCTAAAATATTGATTGGTAATCTCGCCTCTTGAGATTTCCAAACCCTTTGTGCTGTCAGAGATCCCCAAACAGCTCCCCAACCTGAAAAGACTTGCATCTATTGTGATCACAGTCCAGGTTGGACGAAACAAAGAGGCCCCTAGAACTATAAGATGGTGATCTAACCACCAAGTCAGAGATAATCAAACATTGGGATTTAAGGATATTAATTGTGATATCTTTGTATAATCCCAGCACCATTGATTCAGTGTGTGTGTATGTATGTATTTGTGTGTTTTCTGTGGGTGTCTCTGTGTGTGTGTGTGTATGTCTTTGTGTGTTTTTTGAGGCTGTCTCTGTTTCCTTGGGTGTATGTGCAAGTTTGAGTGTGTGCGTGTGTCCATTGTCTGTTCCTTTTTAGGACATTTAGACCTTACTACTGATTATTTACATCTTTCTACAGACTTTGAGACTAATGAGACCTTTCCGGAAGTCACCAATCCACCATTTAACCTTTAAATTATTGTTTAGGCAGTTCAGGGCCCTTCCTTTAAGCCACTGCATGCTGTTATCATTTAGTTGGCATCTTCCTTGACAAAAAGATAATCGGAACTCCATATTTTGTTTTGTAAATCTCCCTTTTTGACCAAACTGTAATCTACCTCATTACTTGTCAGGTCAATGTAAACAAGTGCTGAGTGTCTGTTTGGGTGTCTGTGTCCGAGTGTGTTTCATTGCGTGTCTGCTAGAGTGTCTATATATGAATCCTTATGTGTGAGTGTGTTTCAGTGTATGAGTGTGTCTGTGTGTTTCTACCTTTACAACATTTCCAAGTTTGACTACACTTAAGAATAAAGTGCATATACGGTTTAGTCACTTGGTCAAAAATTGCACATGTCAAAGAGGGGGGGGGGCATGATCAATGGTTAAGTCAGGGGCCCCAAAATTTCTAGTGGCGGCCCTGAGAGGCTAATACCTTCATAACTATAAGAAGGTTTAACCCATACAGTCTCTCATCACATACAATAACAGTGCCTGCATTCTGCCACAATCAATCCTACTCGGGATCTGTTTGTCCCCTTAAAGCTGCAGGGAATCTTAAAAAAGTGCTAGTCTCCTACTCAGAAGACAGAAAAGCACTTAACTGCATCTAGCCATCCGGCAGGAGGACAGCTCACCCGGTATGAGAGGACACATACTCCTCATAGAGACCTGTGGAAAAAAGAAAGAACAGAGTAAACCTACTCTGGCTTTCTATACCATGGGCAGCAAATATGTTAGGAAAACGCAGCAAGACCCACCTTACAAGTTCCCAACTGCTAGCCACCACTGCCCTACTGAAAAAAACTAACATGGAGTACGGATAGACCCAAAATTCTTGCTTGTAGCGAAAATATTCCAGTTTTCTTCAGACACCAAAACTTCACCTCCTCCATTGACAGAGGCAAAGAGAATGACTGGGGGTTATGGGTAGGGGAGTGACACTTAACAGCTTGGCTATGGTGCTCTTTGCCTCCTCCTGCTGGCCAGGAGTGATATTCCCACTAGTAATTGAGAACGTCACGGACTCACAATATTTTAGAAAAGAAAAAAAGATAAACTAGCACCTCAGGAGAGGATGAATAGGCAGGTCAAGAGCGCTAGAAAAGCTGTTTCCAAGATAACTTTTCAAGGAGGCCTTTTTTTGTGAAAATAAGCAAAACTGGAATAGAAAAAAAATAGAATTTGGAGCATTAATCCATTTAAAAAAATAAATAAATAAAAATATTAGGTTAAGTATTATATAAGGGACACTCATGCGTGTTGATAATCAATAAGGAAATATAAAGTTAGGTAACAGCAAATAGATTTTGTATCCATGCATCATTCTGTCCATATCTTAATTTGAAAAGCTCAATGTTTATCCCCTTGTATTAAATTGTGTCCAGTTGATATGACAAATATATGTCAAAGGTGTCACCAAACAAAACAATTGACATCTACACACTTCATCCACCAAGTTATAAAACATTGAAGAACCCTGATTTTATTTGATTTAAAAATAGTCAATATACAACACAATACCACTATTGACCTATAATGTATGCAAATGTTATGAGCTATATATTTAAAGTAACATCATATCGTCACATACACAAGTACGACCAGCCCCCTGGGGGGAAAATACAATTTATACTTACCCGATAAATTAATTTCTGTCATGATGGGGAGAGTCCACAAGTCATCACAAGTGGGAATTCACTTCTGGTGGTCAGGATGACTTGTGACATTCGATGAAAGATTGTTGTGTACTATTCTTCATTTTCTGACTTTCTGTTCTCTCTTGCAGTTTTTTGCCTGCCTGGTAATGATCGCATATGGAGCAAGCACATTCTTCAGTTTCATGGCTTGGAGAGGAGGTGGCTCCAACGCTGCATCAGCTCAGGCCTGAGATTCTTGAAAGGACGTACTGGATTTTTAATGTATAGATTCACATTTTTACTTTATTTTTTAACTTTTTGCAAATGTGTATGTGCAGATTTTATTCAGTTCTCTGAGGATTCCAGCATACTTCAGAGGTGTCAACCTCAGAAATCTCTATACATATGACATTGGGTGACATCAGAATGGTCTAACTGCTGAGTTGCTGTGTAGCTGAGCATATCTTGCTCCTCATTTACAAGGAGAATAATGCATTACGGAGCTGGCATACAATCATTAAATATGGATCTCAAAAGCCAAATAAATTATCATGAATCAAAAAAACTGTCAGATACGCACTCGACTGTGGTTACTTAGAAACAACTGATCTATACACTTGGTAAAATGTTCACACTTACTAATTATGATTACTAATTCTTTATCCTTGTGTATAAAGGGACTGGACATAATAAAGGTGCAAAAACAAACATCCCTTGCACATACATCTATGTCATTAGTATGCGGCCAATTTGTGGGCAAAAACACTAATACTAATATATTATTATGTTACTCTATCATCCCTGGTGACAATATATCCTTTACCCTACACACAACGATGTAAACTACTGGCATTAAATTGCTTCATTTCTTTACCATTTACATACTAGCACAGATTATAGATTGACTGTGCATTTATGTTTGTGCACAGGTATAACACAGCTAGTTGTACAATATCTATGTGCACAGGGATTACACCACTAGTTGTACAGATATCTATGTGCACAGGGATTATACAGCTAGTTGTACAGATATCTATGTCCACAGAGATTACACAGCTAGTTGTACAGATATCTATGTGCACAGGGATTACACCGCTAGTTGTACAGATATCTATGTGCACAGGGATTACACCGCTAGTTGTACAGATATCTATGTGCACAGGGATTACACCGCTAGTTGTACAGATATCTATGTGCACAGGGATTACACCGCTAGTTGTACAGATATCTATGTGCACAGGGATTACACCGCTAGTTGTACAGATATATATGTGCACAGGGATTACACCGCTAGTTGTACAATATATATATATATATGTGCACAGGGATTACACAGCTAGTTGTACAATATATGTGCACAGGGATTACACCGCTAGTTGTACAGATATCTATGTGCACAGGGATTACACAGCTAGTTGTACAATATATATGTGCACAGGGATTACACAGCTAGTTGTACAATATATATATGTGCACAGGGATTACACAGCTAGTTGTACAATATATATGTGCGCAGGGATTGCACAGCAAGTTGTACAATATATATATGTGCACAGGGATTACACAGCTAGTTGTACAATATATATGTGCGCAGGGATTACACAGCTAGTTGTACTATATATATATATATATATATACAGTATATATATATATATATATATATGTGCACAGGGATTACACAGCTAGTTGTACAATATATATATGTGCACAGGGATTGCACAGCAAGTTGTACAATATATATATGTGCACAGGGATTACACAGCTAGTTGTACAATATATATATGTGCACAGGGATTACACAGCTAGTTGTACAATATATCTATGTGCACAAAAACAGACACACACTAACATAATACAAAAGCAGCTACACACCCACTGTAAGGATCTGACCCAAAAACACTAATACTAATATATTATTATGTTACTCTATCATCCCTGGTGACAATATATCCTTTACCCTACACACAACAATGTAAACTGGCATTAAATTGCTGCATTTCTTTACCATTTACATACTAGCACAGATTATAGACTGACTGTGCATTTATGTTTGTGCACAGGTATAACACAGCTAGTTGTACAATATCTATGTGCACAGGGATTACACCACTAGTTGTACAGATATCTATGTCCACAGGGATTATACAGCTAGTTGTACAGATATCTATGTCCACAGGGATTACACCGCTAGTTGTACAGATATCTATGTGCACAGGGATTACACCGCTAGTTGTACAGATATCTATGTGCACAGGGATTACACCGCTAGTTGTACAGATATCTATGTGCACAGAGATTACACCGCTAGTTGTACAGATATCTATGTGCACAGGGATTACACCGCTAGTTGTACAGATATCTATGTGCACAGGGATTACACTGCTAGTTGTACAGATATCTATGTGCACAGGGATTACACCGCTAGTTGTACAGATATCTATGTGCACAGTGATTACACCGCTAGTTGTACAGATATCTATGTGCACAGGGATTACACCGCTAGTTGTACAATATATATGTGCACAGGGATTACACAGCTAGTTGTACAATATATATATGTGCACAGGGATTACACAGCTAGTTGTACAATATATATGTGCACAGGGATTACACAGCTAGTTGTACAATATATATATATATATATATATATATATATATATATATATATATATATATGTGCACAGGGATTACACAGCTAGTTGTACAATATATATATGTGCACAGGGATTACACAGCTAGTTGTACAATTTATATGTGCACAGGGATTACACAGCTAGTTGTACAATATATATATATATATATATATATATATATATATATATATATGTGCACAGGGATTACACAGCTAGTTGTACAATATATATATATGTGCACAGGGATTACACAGCTAGTTGTACAATATATATATGTGCACAGGGATTACACAGCTAGTTGTACAATATATCTATCTGCACAAAAACAGACACAAACTAAGATAATACAAAAGCAGCTACACACCCACTGTAAGGATCTGACCCACCTAGTGGCCCTTTGTTCTGCTGGTGCCAGAATAACTTGGTTTTGTGAGGAGCAGTGGACTGCATGTGGACATGTGTTTACATACATGGAAATCCTAAAACAGTTTATGATCAGAGGATGTACTGTTTAGAATTATGTGGCAATAATCTATTACAAATCTTTGTATTTAATGCATTCTAAACCTTGACCTGTGGAGTTTTACTTACTGAACATGTGTTCCTCATTGACACCATTCATAAAGTAATTCCAATGTAAACAGCTGTGTTTTTTGTCCAATATTAAAGGCAAGGTACTGAGGTTAAACACTATCCTGGCAGAGGAGTAAGATGCTTTATTTTTGTATTATTTTAAGGGACATGAAACCCAAAAAATGTATTTCATGATTCATATAGAGCAAACAATGTTAAACAACTTTCCAATGTACTACTATTTAATTTACTTTTTACTCTTGGTATCCTTTGTTAAAAAGCATACAGAGGTAGACTCAGGAGCTGGGAGCTAGCTGCTGATTGGTGGCTGTAAATACATACCTCATATCATTGTCTTATCGATGTATTCATCTAGCTCCCAGTGGTACATTGCTGCTCATTCAATAAAGGATACCAAGAGAATGAAGCAAAATTGATAATAGAAGTAAATTGGAGAGTTGTTTAAAATTGTATTCTCTATCTGAATCACGAAAGAAAAAAAATTGTGTTTCACTTAATTAAGTGCTGTTTATTGTCATCTGTTTTTTGTTTACCACATTACACTGAAATGAAAAGTGAGAGTTTTGCATGATTCTGTGCAGTCTGTAAATGGTGTGCAGCGAGGAAACAAACGGGGCAATAAGGCGAATATAAAAGATACATCAACAAAAGAAAATATAAAAAACATAATTTATGTAAGAATTTACCTGATAAATTCATTTCTTTCATATTGGCAAGAGTCCATGAGCTAGTGACATATGGGATATACAATCCTACCAGGAGGGGCAAAGTTTCCCAAACCTCAAAATGCCTATAAATACACCCCCACCACACCCACAATTCAGTTTAATGAATAGCCAAGATGTGGGGTGATAAGAAAGGAGCAAAAGCATCAACAAGGAATTGGAAATATAATTGTGCTTTATACAAAAAAATCATAACCACCATAAAAAGGGTGGGCCTCATGGACTCTTGCATATATGAAAGAAATGAATTTATCAGGTAAATTCTTACATAAATTATGTTTTCTTTCATGTAATTGGCAAGAGTCCATGAGCTAGTGACGTATGGGATAGCAAATACCCAAGATGTGGAACTCCACGCAAGAGTCACTAGAGAGGGAGGGATAAAAATAATGACAGCCAATTCCGCTGAAAAAAAGAATCCACAACCCAAATCAAAATTTTTAATCTTTATAATGAAAAAAAATGAAATTATAAGCAGAAGAATCAAACTGAAACAGCTGCCTGAAGTACTTTTCTACCAAAAACTGCTTCTGAAGAAGAGAAAACATCAAAATGGTAGAATTTAGTAAAAGTATGCAAAGAAGACCAAGTTGCTGCTTTGCAAATCTGATCAACAGAAGCTTCATTCTTAAAAGCCCAGGAAGTAGAAACTGACCTAGTAGAATGAGCCGTAATCCTCTGAGGCGGGGATTTACCCGACTCCAAATAAGCATGAGGAATCAAAAGCTTTAACCAAGACGCCAAAGAAATGGCAGAAGCCTTCTGACCTTTCCTAGAACCAGAAAAGATAACAAATAGACTAGAAGTCTTTCTGAAATCTTTAGTAGCTTCAACATAATATTTCAAAGCTCTTACCACGTCCAAAGAATTCTTAGGAATAGGACACAACGAAGGGACAACAATTTCTCTACTAATGTTGTTGGAATTCACAACTTTAGGTAAAAATTTAAATGAAGTCCGCAAAACCGCCTTATCCTGATGAAAAATCAGAAAAGGAGACTCACAAGAAAGAGCAGATAATTCAGAAACTCTTCTAGCAGAAGAGATAGCCAAAAGGAACAATACTTTCCAAGAAAGCAATGTCCAGAGAATGTATAGGCTTAAATGGAGGAGCCTGTAAAGCCCTCAAAACCAAATTAAGACTCCAAGGAGGAGAAATTGGCTTAATGACAGGCTTGATACGAACCAAAGCCTGTACGAAACAATGAATATCAGGAAGATTAGCAATTTTTCTGTGAAACAGAACAGAAAGAGCAGAGATTTGTCCTTTCAAGGAACTTGCAGACAAACCCTTATCCAAACCATCCTGAAGAAACTGTAAAATTCTAGGAATTCTAAAAGAATGCCAAGAGAATGTATGAGAAGAACACCATGAAATGTAAGTCTTCCAAACTCGGTAATAAATCTTTCTAGACACAGATTTGCGAGCCTGCAACATAGTATTAATCACTCAGTCAGAGAAACCTCTATGACTAAGCACTAGGCGTTCAATCTCCATACCTTCAAATTTAATGATTTGAGATCCTGATGGAAAAATGGGCCTTAAGATAGAAGGACTGGCCTTAATGGAAGTGGCCAAGGTTGGCAACTGAACATCCGAACAAGATCCGCATACCAAAACCTGTGTGGCCATGCTGGAGCCACCAGCAGTACAAACGAATGCTCCATTATGATTTTGGAAATCACTCTTGGAAGAAGAACTAGAGGCGGAAAGACATAAGCAGGTTGATAATTCCAAGGAAGTGAAAACGCATCCACTGCTTCCGCCTGAGGATCCCTGGACCTGGACAGATACCTGGGAAGTTTCCTGTTTAGATGAGAAGCCATTAGATCTATTTCTGGAAGCCCCCACATCTGAACAATCTGAAGAAACACATCTGGGTGAAGAGACCATTCTCCCGGATGTATAGTCTGGTGACTGAGATAATCCGCTTCCCAATTGTCTATACCTGGGATATGGACCACAGAGATTAGACAGGAGCTGGATTCCGCCCATGCAAGTATCCGAGATACTTCTTTCATAGCTTGAGGACTGTGAGTCCCACCTTGATGATTGACATACGCCACGGTTGTGACATTGTCTGTCTGAAAACAAATAAACGGTTCTCTCTTCAGAAGAGGCCAAAACTGAAGAGCTCTGAGAATCGCACGGAGTTCCAAAATATTTATTGGTAATCTCGCCTCTTGAGATTTCCAAACCCCCTGCGCTGTCAGAGATCCCCAGACAGCTCCCCAACCTGAAAGACTTGCATCTGTTGAATTGATCCAAACATCTTTGTAAAATCTTAGTCTGCCCCCTACCAGCTGCGCTGGAATGAGGGCCGCACCTTCATGCGGACTTGGGGGCTGATTTTGATTTTCTAAAAGGCTTGGATTTATTCCAGACTGGAGAAGGCTTCCAATTGGAAACCGTTCCTTTAGGGGAAGGGTCAGGTTTCTGTTCCTTATTCTGACGAAAGAACGAAAACGGTTAGCAGCCCTAACTTTACCCTTAGATTTTTTTATCCTGAGGCAAAAAGGCTCCCTTCCCCCCAGTGACAGTTGAAATAATAGAATCCAACTGAGAACCAAATAATGTATTACCTTGGAAAGAAAGAGATAGCAACGTTGACTTAGAAGTCATATCCGCATTCCAAGATTTAAGCCATAAAGCTCTTCTAGCTAAAATAGCTAAAGACATATACCTGACATCAATTCTAATGATATCAAAAATGGCATCACAAATGAAATTATTAGCATGTTGAATTAGCTTAACAATGCTATACACATTAGGATCTGGTACTTGTTGCACTAAAGTTTCCAACCAAAAAGTTGAAGCTGCAGCAACATCAGCCAAAGAAATAGCAGGCCTAAGAAGATGACCTGAACATAAATAAGCCTTCCTTAGATAAGATTCAAGCTTCCTATCTAAAGGATCTTTAAAATAAGTACTATCTGCCATAGGAATAGTAGTACTCTTTGCAAGAGTAGAGATAGCCCCATCACTTTGGGGATCTTTTACCAAAACTCCAATCTATCAGTCGGCAAAGGGTACAGTTTTTTTTTAAACCTTGAAGAAGGAGTAAATGAAGTACCCAGACTATTTCATTCCCTAGAAATTAAATCTGAAATAGCATCAGGAACTGTAAAAAGCTCTGGAATAACTACATGAGTTTTAAAAAACGAATTTAAAAGTTTACTGGTTTTAATATCAAGAGGACTAGTCTCCTCCATATCTAATGCAATCAACACCTCTTTTAATAAAGAACGAATATACTCCATTTTAAATAAATTTGAAGATTTGTCAGTGTCAATATCTGAGGCAGAATCTTCTGAAACAGATAGATCCTCATCAGAGATGGATAAATCAGAATGCTGGCGGTCATTTAAAAATTCATCTAATTTATGAGAAGTTTTAAAAGACCTTTTACGTTTATTAGAAGGTGGTATAACAGACAGGGCCTTCTGAATAGAATTAGAAACAAATTCTCTCACATTAACAGGAATATCCTGAGCATTAGATGTTGAAGGAACAACAACAGGTAATGGATTACTACTAATGGAAATATTGTCTGCGTTTGAAAGCTTATCATGACAGCTAACACAAACTACAGCCGGAAGAACAGTTACCACAAGTTTACAACAAATGCAATTAGCTTTGGTAGAACCGACATCAGGCAGCAGCATTCCAGAAGTAGATTCTGAGACAGGGTCAGATTGAGACATCTTGTAATATGTAATAGAAAAAACAACATATAAAGCAAAATTATCGATTTCCTTATATGACAGTTTCAGGAATGTGAAAAAAATGCAAACAAAATAAGCCTCTGGAAACCAGAAGCAAAATGAAATAAGGACTTAAGGATCTATTTCTGGAAGCCCCCATATCTGAACAATCTGAAGAAACACATCTGGGTGAAGAGACCATTCTCCTGGATGTAAAGTCTGGCGACTGAGATAATCCGCTTCCCAATTGTCTTTACCTGGGATATGGACCGCAGAGAATAGACAGGAGCTGGATTCCGCCCATGCAAGTATCTGAGATACTTCTTTCATAGCTTGAGGACTGTGAGTCCCACCTTGATGATTGACATACGCCACGGTTGTGACATTGTCTGTCTGAAAACAAATAAACGGTTCTCTCTTCAGAAGAGGCCAGAACTGAAGAGCTCTGAAAATCACACGGAGTTCCAAAATATTGATTGGTAATCTCGCCTCTTGAGATTTCCAAACTCCCTGCGCTGTCAGAGATCCCCAGACAGCTCCCCAACCTGAAAGACTCGCATCTGTTGAAATCACAGTCCAGGTTGGACGAAGAAAAGAGGCCCCTTGAACCAAACGGTGGTGATCTAACCACCACGTCAGAGATAGTCGAGTATTGGGATTTAAGGATATCAATTGTGATATCTTTGTATAATCCCTGCACCATAGGTTCAGCATACAAAGCTGAAGAGGTCTCATGTGAAAACAAGCAAAGGGGATCGCGTCCGATGCTGCAGTCATGAGACCTAAAACCTCCATGCACATAGCTACTGAAGGGAATGACTGAGACTGAAGGTTCCGACAAGCTGAAACCAATTTCAGACGTCTTTTGTCTGTTAGAGACAAAGTCATGGATACTGAATCTATTTGGAATCCTAAAAAGGTTACCCTTGTCTGAGGAATCAAGGAACTTTTTGGTAAATTTATCCTTCAACCAAGTTGATTCGTGTGAGATTCTGCAGAATGTAAAGACTGAGCAAGTACCAAGATATCGTCCAAATAAGGAAACACCGCAATACCCCGCTCTCTGATTACAGAGAGAAGGGCACCGAGAACCTTTGAGAAGATCCTTGGAGCTGTTCCTAGGCCAAAAGGAAGAGCAACTAATTGGTAATGCTTGTCTAGAAAAGAGAATCTCAGGAACTGATATTGATCTGGATGAATTGGAATATGAAGATAAGCATCCTGTAAGTCTATTGTGGACATATAATGCCCTTGCAGAACAAAAGGCAGAATAGTCCTTATAGTCACCATTTTGAATGTTGGTATTCTTACATAACGATTCAAAATGTTTAGATCCAGAACTGGTCTGAAAGAATTCTCTTTCTTTGGTACAATGAACAGATTTGAATAAAACCCCAGACCCCGTTCCAGATATGGAACTGGCACAATTACCCCAGATGACTCCAGGTCTGAAACACACTTCAGGAAAGCCTGAGCCTTTACTGGGTTCACTGGAATGCGTGAGAGAAAGAACCTATTCTGTACCCATGAGAAACAATGTTCTGAATCCAATGATTTTGAATTGATCCAAACATCTTTGAAAAATCGTAGTGTGCCCCCTACCAGCTGTGCTGGAATGAGGGCCGCACTTTCATGTGGACTTGGGGGCTGGTTTTGATTTTCTAAAAGGCTTGGATTTATTCCAGACTGGAGAAGGCTTCCAATTGGAAACCGTTCCTTTAGGGGAAGGGTCAGGCTTCTGTTCCTTATTCTGACGAAAGGAACAAAAATGGTTAGCAGCCCTAAAAAAAGCCAGAAAAAAGCTCCCTTCTCCCCAGTGACAGTTGAAATTATAGAATCCAACTGAGAACCAAACAATTTATTACCTTGGAAAGAAAGAGATAGCAACGTTGACTTAGAAGTCATATCCGCATTCCAAGATTTAAGCCATAAAGCTCTTCTAGCTAAAATAGCTAAAGACATATACCTGACATCAATTCTAATGATATCAAAAATGGCATCACAAATGAAATTATTAGCATGTTGAAGTAGCTTAACAATGCTATACACATTATGATCTGGTACTTGTTGCGCTAAAGCCTCCAACCAAAAAGTTGAAGCCGCAGCAACATCAGCCAAAGAAATAGCAGGCCTAAGAAGATGACCTGAACATAAATAAGCCTTCCTTAGATAAGATTCAAGCTTCCTATCTAAAGGATCTTTAAAAGAAGTACTATCTGCCGTAGGAATAGTAGTACGTTTAGCAAGAGTAGAGATAGCCCCATCAACTTTGGGGATTTTTTCCCAAAACTCCAATCTATCAGACGGCAAAGGGTACAGTCTCTTAAACCTTAAAGAAGGAGTAAATGAAGTACCCAAACTATTCCATTCCCTAGAAATTACATCTGAAATAGCATCAGGAACTGGAAAAACCTCTGGAATAACTACACGAGGTTTAAAAACCGAATTTAAACGTTTACTGGTTTTAATATCAAGAGAACTAGTCTCCTCCATATCTAATGCAATCAACACCTCTTTTAATAAAGAACGAATAAACTCCATTTTAAATAAATATGAAGATTTGTCAGTGTCAATATCTGAGGCAGAATCTTCTGAATCAGATAGATCCTCATCAGAGATAGATAAATCAGAATGCTGGCGGTCATTTAAAAATTCATCTAATTTATGAGAAGTTTTAAAAGACCTTTTACGTTTATTAGAAGGTGGTATAACAGACAGGGCCTTCTGAATAGAATTAGACAAATTCTCTCACATTAACAGGAATATCCTGAACATTAGATGTTGAAGGAACAACAACAGGTAATGGACTACTACTAATGGAAATATTGTCTGCTTATGAAAGTTTATCATGACAACTAACACAAACTACAGCCGGAGGAACAGTTACCACAAGTTTACAACAAATGCACTTAGCTTTGGTAGAACCGACATCAGGCAGCAGCATTCCAGAAGTAGATTCTGATACAGGGTCAGACTGAGACATCTTGCAATATGTAATAGAAAAAACAACATATAAAGCAAAATTATCGATTTCCTTATATGACAGTTTCAGGAATGTGAAAAAAATGCAAACAAAATAAGCCATGCTGGAGCCACCAGCAGAACAAATGAGCACTCCTTTAGAATCTTGGAAATCACTCTTGGAAGGAGAACTAGAGGTGGAAAGATATAGGCAGGATGATACTTCCAAGGAAGTGACAATGCATCCACTGCCTCCGCCTGAGGATCCCTGGATCTGGACAGATACCTGGGAAGTTTCCTGTTTAGATGGGAAGCCATCAGATCTATTTCTGGAAGTCCCCACATTTGAACAATCCGAAGAAATACCTCTGGGTGAAGAGACCATTCGCCCGGATGTAACGTTTGGCGACCGAGATAATCCGCTTCCCAATTGTCTATACCTGGGATATGAACCGCAGAAATTAGACAGGAGTTGGATTCCGCCCATACCAGTATTCGAGATACTTCTTTCATAGCCAGAGGACTGTGAGTCCCTCCTTGATGATTGACATATGCCACGGTTGTGACATTGTCCGTCTGAAAACAAATGAACGACTCTCTCTTTAGAAGAGGCCATGACTGAAGAGCTCTGAAAATTGCACGGAGTTCCAAAATGTTGATTGGTAATCTCACCTCCTGAGATTCCCAAACCCCTTGTGCTGTCAGAGACCCCCAAACAGCTCCCCAACCTGTCAGACTTGCATCTGTTGAAATCACAGTCCAAATCGGAAGAACAAAAGAAGCCCCCTGAACTAAATGATGGTGGTCTATCCACCACGTGAGAGAGTGTCGTACGATCGGTTTTAAAGATATTAATTGAGATATCTTTGTATAATCCCTGCACCACTGGTTCAGCATACAAAGCTGAAGAGGTCGCATGTGAAAACGAGCAAAGGGGATCGCGTCCGATGCAGCAGTCATAAGACCTAGAATTTCCATGCATAAGGCTACCGAAGGGAATGATTGAGACTGAAGGTTTCGACAAGCTGAAACCAATCTCAGACGTCTCTTGTCCGTCAGAGACAGAGTCATGGACACTGAATCTATCTGGAAACCTAAAAAGGTTACCCTTGTCTGAGGAATCAATGAACTTTTTGGTAAATTGATCCTCCAACCATGTTTTTGAAGAAACAATACAAATCGATTCGTATGAGATTCTGCTAAATGTGAAGACTGAGCAAGTACCAAGATATCGTCCAAATAAGGAAATACCACAATACCCTGTTCTCTGATTACAGACAGAAGGGCACCAAGAACCTTTGTAAAAATCCTTGGAGCTGTTGCTAGGCCAAACGGCAGAGCCACAAACTGGTAATGCTTGTCTAGGAAAGAGAATCTCAGAAACTGATAGTGATCTGGATGAATCAGAATATGCAGATAAGCATCCTGTAAATCTATTGTGGATATATAATGCCCTTGCTGAACAAAAGGCAGAATAGTCCTTATAGTTACCATTTTGAATGTTGGTATCCTTACATAATGATTCAAAATTTTTAAATCCAGAACTGGTCTGAAGGAATTCTCCTTCTTTGGTACAATAAAGAGATTTGAGTAAAACCCCAGCCCCTGTTCCAGAACTGGAACTGGCACAATTACTCCAGCTAACTCTAGATCTGAAACACATTTCAGAAATGCTTGAGCCTTCACTGGATTTACTGGGACACGGGAAAGAAAAAATCTTCTTGCAGGAGGCCTTATCTTGAAGCCTATTCTGTACCCTTGTGAAACAATGTTCTGAATCCAAAGATTGTGAATCGAATTGATCCAAATTTCTTTGAAAAATCATAATCTGCCCCCTACCAGCTGGGCTGGAATGAGGGCCGCACCTTCATGTTGACTTGGGAGCTGACTTTGGCTTTCTAAAAGGTTTGGATTTATTCCAGACTGGAGATGGTTTCCAAACTGATACCGCTCTTGTAGGTGAAGGATCAGGCTTTTGTTCCTTATTGTGACGAAAGGAACGAAAACGATTAGAAGACCTAAAGTTACCTTTAGATTTTTTATCCTGTGGTAAAAAAGTTCCTTTCCCCCCAGTAACAGTTGAAATAATGGAATCCAACTGTGAACCAAATAATTTATTACCCTGGAAAGAAAGGAAAAGCAAAGTTGACTTGGAAGACATATCAGCATTCCAAGTTTTAAGCCATAAAGCTCTTCTAGCTAAAATAGCTAGAGACATATACCTGACATCAACCCTAATGATATCAAAGATGGCATCACAAATAAAATTATTAGCATGTTGAAGAAGATTAAAAATGCTATGAGAATCATGATCTGTCACTTGCTGCACTAAAGCTTCCAACCAAAAAGTTGAAGCTGCAGCAACATCCGCTAAAGATATAGCAGGTCTAAGAAGATTACCTGAACATAAGTAAGCTTTTCTTAGAAAGGATTCAATTTTTCTATCTAAAGGATCCTTAAAGGAAGTACTATCTGCCGTAGGAATAGTAGTACGTTTAGCAAGAGTAGAGATAGCCCCATCAACTTTAGGGATTTTGTCCCAAAACTCTAATCTGTCAGATGGCACAGGATATAATTGCTTAAAACGTTTAGAAGGAGTAAATGAATTACCCAAATTATTCCATTCCCTGGAAATTACTTCAGAAATAGCATCAGGGACAGGAAAAACTTCTGGAATAACTACAGGAGATTTAAAAACCTTATTTAAACGTTTAGATTTAGTATCAAGAGGACCAGAATCCTCTATTTCTAATACAATTAAGACTTCTTTAAGTAAAGAACGAATAAATTCCATTTTGAATAAATATGAAGATTTATCAGCATCAATCTCTGAAACAGAATCCTCTGAACCAGAGGAATCATTATCAGAATCAGAATGATTATGTTCATTTAAAAATTCATCTGAAAAATGAGAAGTTTTAAAAGACCTTTTACGTTTACTAGAAGGAGGAATAACAGACATAGCCTTCTTAATGGATTTAGAAACAAAATCTCTTATGTTAACAGGAACAGGAGTATTAGATGTTGATGGAACAACAACAGGTAATGTAACATTACTAAAGGAAATATTATCTGCATTAACAAGTTTGTCATGACATTCATTACAAACAACAGCTGGAGGAACAGATACCATAAGTTTACAGCAAATACACTTAGCTTTGGTAGATCCAGCATCAAGCAGCGATTTTCCAGAAGTATCTTCTGATTCAGGCTCAATCTGAGACATCTTGCAATATGTAAAAGAAAAAACAACATATAAAGCAAAATTATCAAATTCCTTAAATGACAGTTTCAGGAATGGGAAAAAATGCAAACAGAATAAGCCTCTGGAAACCTGAAGCAAAAAGAAACAAAGACTTAAATAATGTCAAAAAAACTGGCGCCAAGTATGACGCCCACAATTGACAAATTTTTTTGGCGCCAAAAACGTCTGCAACAAACACGTGCGTCATAGATGACGCAACTACGTGAAAACTCTCGGCGCCAACTAAGACGCCGGAAATGACGACATAACGTCAACAAACGTAATTCTCGCGCCAAAAAAGTCTCGCGCCAAGAATGACGCAATAAATTATATTATTTTTTTGCTCCCGCGAGCCTAACGGCCCGCAATTTAGAAAGAAAAGTCAAGTGAAAAAATTTTCAGGTAAGAATTTTTTTTATTCATATGCATTTCCCAAAATGAAACGGACAGTCTGTAAGAAGGAAATATGCTGATTAACCTGAATCATGGCAATTGGCAAATATAAGTACAGGTAGCCCTCAGTTTACGCCGGGGTTAGGTTCCAGAAGGAATGGTTGTAAATCGAAACTGTTGTAAATTGAAACCCAGTTTAAAATGTAAGTCAATGGGAAGTGAGGGAGTTAGGTTCCAGGCCCCTCTCAAAATTATCATAAGTAACACCAAATACATTATTTTTAAAGCTTTGAAATAAAGACTTTAAATGCTAAACAGCATTATAAACCTAATAAAATAATCACACAACACAGAATATATAATTAAGCTAAGTTAAATGAACAAAAACATATGCTAAACAGCATTATAAACCTAATAAAATAATCACACAACACAGAATATATAATTAAGCTAAGTTAAATGAACAAAAACATTTGCTAAACAGCATTATAAACCTAATAAAACAATCACACAACACAGACTTCACTTGCATTTTTCTGCAAACAGTTTTATCTATGCATTCCAATCTGGACTGATTTATAGACAGGAAGATCTTGTCCCTTTGAAATCTGCTCGATAGCTCAGGTCTGGTTAAACCTACTGGCTATTTTAATAAATGCACTGCTTCTCAATGCTTTTCAATAGCAGTCACATGACTGGAAAAAAAGGTTGTTATTCTGAAACGGTGTAAATTGAACCATTGTAAACCGAGGGCCACCTGTATGAAACATATATTTAGAACTTTACATATAAAGTGCCAAACCATAGCTGAGAGTGTCATAAATAAAATAAGACATATGCTTTATGTTTTGTTTGCATTTTGAGACTAGTTTACCCACTTTTTGAGCCTCCAGAATTTTTTTTTGTTTTAAAGGAACATGAAACCCAAAATGTTTATTTAAAGCAGAGCTTTCCAAACATTTCATGTTGGTGACACACTTTTTAGACCTACATCATTTTGCGACACAGTAATTAATTCAGTTGTACTAGCAAAAAGGAGGTTAAACTAACTTGTTTTAAGAGATACGGACACATACATAAATGATATAATAACTAAATGTATTTACAAGTAACAGTAAGTATGTGCAAGAATTAAAAAAAGTTTAATAACACCAATAGCTACTTAATATTTTAATGGGATGTATGAGGTTGATGGGATGAGCACAGTTTCTGAATATTTGGTGGAATATTAGATAAAGACACTCGCATTTTATATCAAGCATTTTTAAGTTTCCACTTCCTATCCATATATCAAGAGCAGGAGCTGCAATGCACTACTGTGAGCTAGCTGCAACCCCCCCCCCCCCCACTGACTTCTGCTCAGCGTTTAAGCTGCCGCCCTCAGCTCTGTGAGTCGGCCTGACTACAGCCCATGCTGCAAACACACTGCTGTCCCACTCACTGACTACACATGCAGTCAGGAGCCAATGTGCTGCCAAAGCCGCCAATGGGAATAGTTTAAGTTCCTGCTAAGCTGCGTCAATAGGTTAAGATGATCTGTGACCCACTAGGTATCAATCACGTGTCAACCATGTGATATGCATAGCAGGCAGGCGGAAAGTCGGAAACCAAAAAAACTATTTAAAAAAAATTCAAATAAAAAAAAAATGTGTGCTGAAGCAGGGACACACCTACACATGGCTGCCGACACACTAATGTGTCATGACACACAGTTTGGAAAGTACTGATTTAAAGGGACACTGAACCCAAATTTATTCTTTTGTGATTCAGATAGAGCATGCAGTTTTAAACATCTTTCCCAATTTAATTCTATAATCTAATTTGCTTTGTTCCCTTGGTATCCATTGTTGAAAAGGTAAGCTCAGCAGCAATGTAGTACAAGGAGCTAGCTGCTGATTGGTGCTTGCACAAATATGCTTACTGTAATTTGCTCACCTGAAGTATTCAGCTAGCTCCTAGTACTGCATTGCTGCATCTTTAACAAAGGATAGCAAGAGCTTGACAATAGAAGTATGTCAGTATATTTATGAAAATCTTAGTAGTGCTATCCAAATAATATATATAAGTTTATGGCAGGGTTATAAACACAATACAAAGAAATAGAAACCCTTATCAACCATGCACCTACTAGACCATACAATTAATATAAATATCTGAATTCTTTTATTTAGTTAATATCCATAAACATATTGAACTATATTTGCAGTAAAAGGAAACTAAATAAAAGTTTATATGCGTTAAAACCAACTCTTAAGATATGCTATCCTTCTTACAAAACCCAGAAAAATATACCTTCACAATTCAGCCTTTTATTTATTTAACACAATGGGACTAAAAACCTTTAACATCCAAGCAATACAATTCTAAACAGTGTTTATAAAACAATAGGATAATATATATATTCTGCTATTTAACTGCAATTATCCTAATACAAAATTAACTGACAATATCAGAACTTGCATAGATGAGTTACTTGGTCAATCAGACGCAGATTTAAACAATATATATATAGGCTGTGAAATGCTAACTAAAACACACTGTTTCTTTAAATCTATTAAATACAAATTGACTATGCATATAACTTATCTTATAATAAAACTTTTATATACATCACCCAAATAAACAGCAATCCGGTTCCCAATGTTTTGCAACAGATCCAATTCACCTCAGAAATTCAAAATTGGGGTAAAGCATATGGAGTCCATATGGTAGGTGTGTGCTTTTGATTAATAACTGCCGCAGTTACTCCTTTCTGGATCAAAATAACACAACCCTTTCTTAGTCTCTATGCTGGGGTTAAATCATCTGATCTTACCCCTCCCCTTTTTGATTATTTATCAGTCATTGGTGAATATTGGAAACGCCCACGGCCTTGTCTTGGATTAGTTCTTTGCAACTGAACATGGATTGGTTTATTTGGTAAATGTGTTGTCAAGGAAATGCATTCTTTGCAACAACCAATCATCTCATGGTTGCAATTCCGCATCATAACACTAGGTGGCAGCAGACGTACAAACAAACAAATACAACAAGACCATCTCTAACATTTTTAAGCAAGTTAAATTTTTTTTTTTTTTTTTTTCATAAAATGGTTATTTAATCAGATCACACTCTATGCATTAATCATATATAACCCCAATTACAGATGGTTAATATTAGGTTATTTTTTTCTGATTATTCTGATACCAAATATGTTATATTATTAACATTTTATTTTATTTAGGTAATTTAATACTGCTAATTATTAGTTTAAAATGCATTACAATGTTATCGGTATCCTGGCATTTATATGTGAATAATAGCTTATTTTTAATTCAGTATTGTACTGTATTCCAAGTGAATCCTGTCTATGTAGATCTGAAATAAAAATAAATGTTAATAATCACTTCTCTTCAGGTCCATAAACATCTATTCATGTTCTTAAACACACAGAGGCTAAGATATTCATGCTTTCAAAACATACACATATATATATATCATATATATATATATATATATATATATATATACACACACACATCTCATGTCCATTAAAACATATACAGTTGCTTTGAAATCATAATGTAAGTCATTTGTCTTCACTGTGTTATTCTAACCCCCGACACAACGTCTGTGTTACGTGTATTCTGATGTTATCATCCAAACAGCCTGAGTCACTCAACAAGTCTGTGCCAATTATCAGTTCCTTTGAAGAATGTTTGTATCTCTCACATTTCTTCAGACGGATCGGCATTTCTCTTGGAGGAAATCCATATATTTGCTGTATCCTGAAACTGTGTTAGTTTCCATTTCCTTTCAAAATTACTTCCCCCAACATTCCTCTAAGTGACTGTTCTGAAATTTGGCAGGCCAAATGTTCCATTGTCTCCCCCTGTGTGTTCAGCATAATTTTACATAATGAATGTGGGAGATCTCTTAGGAACAAACCTTTGTCTACAGACCATGTTCATATCCACAGATCTATTAAATAAAGACAAATATACCTCTATATATTATTTAATAATATTTCAAATACCTTGACATAAATCCCCCTTTCCAATTCAAAAATATGTAGGACACATGTATTTGAATTGGATCAAAGTTAGTGGTATTTGGTGAGGATGTTGACCGTACACATCATGGACAGTCTTCTATGTAGATAGTCTGTCAATTTTGAACCTTCATGTTTATCAGTTAGGCATCTTTAAACTATAGTATGTCTTTAGTTAATTTGGGGATATGACACTTCATTCTCCCTCTATGACTTGTAGTTGGGATCTGGGATGACACGCTCGCAATTGATTGATATGGACCCATTTATCTATGAAACTTTCATTTTTGGGGATCCGTATTTTATAGGCCACTGGAGATATTTTGTCAGTAATGACGAAAGGACCTTTCCATGAGGGAAGAAATTTCTTCTCCCTAACCTGATCTCTTCCAAAGTTATAAAGATAAACTTTATCATTTATTTCATATTCCTTTTTGGATGTTTTGAGATCATAATAGGTCTTAGTGGCAGTTGCGGCTCTTTCTAAATTCCTTTGAGCAAATGCAAAGGCATATTGCAGGTGCTTTCTTAGGTTTTCCACATATTGATGTGTATTGGCAGCGTTTATCAAGTTTTGGTCTGATGTACGGTACAGCAGATGCTGAGGTAGAACCATTCTTCTACCAGTCATCAGTTCAAAAGGTGACATCTTGGTAGCACTACTTGGAGTTGCTCTTAATGCCATTAAGACTAGAGGTAGTTTTACATCCCAGTCTTTACCTGTTTCACTCACAAACTTTTTGAGGATTTTAACAATAGACTGGTTGTAACGCTCTACACCACCACTTGAGGCAGCTCTATAAGCAATATGGAGCTTTCTTTTAACCCCTAGTATTTTCCACATTTTTGTCATTACTTCGCTAGTGAAGTGGGTCCCCCGATCTGATTCGATTCTTTGGGGCAAACCAAATCTGGAAAATACATGGTTGATGAGCAATGCTGCACATGTTTCAGCACTATTGTTAGGTGCACTAATGCACTCTACCCATTTAGTGAACAGGCATGTTACGGTTAACATGTATTTGTTACCTCTTGATGATCTTGTTACCGGGCCAATAAAATCAATTTGTATATCTGACCATGGCATTACCATCCCCCTTTTCTGCAATGGCGCTCTATGCGTTGGTGCAGTGGGTTGGAACTGTGGACAGATTAAACACCCTTGACAGTAGGTTTGAACATCTTTCAACATGTGTGGCCAAAAAGCATAATCACGTAATATTTCATACGTGAGTTTGGCACCACGATGACCAGATGTGGGAGCATCATGGGCATGTTGAAGCATTAGACCTCTGAACTTGGTGGGTACTACCCACTGCTGGATGCCAGTTTTGGAGGTTCTAATTAACAAACCATCCTGTAATTTGAATTGTGATTTAGATTTTATTAAGATTCTCAGATCTTCTTTGCCAATACAATCATCTTTTGAGATGGGGTTGCTTTCAGGATCTTCTATGTGTTTATAGAAGATGCCTACAATGGGGTCTTCTTTTTGACTAGTGATCAGGTCCTCACTAGGAGAATCCTGACTCCATTGTACCAAGTTAGGCTCACTCTGTTGTTTTGCCTGGTTTCTGGTAATGGCTTCTACCTGAATTGCACCCATTAAATGGTCAATATTAAGGAGTTCTCCAGTTATGGCTCCTTGTTTGGCTAATGAATCCGCAAGGTCATTGCTTTCCTTATCAGGACCTAGAACTCTGGAATGACCCTTGGTCTTTTTCCAGTGTATGGTTAAATCATTGGATACTACCAGATTATCAATCTCGCAGAACAACTTGCCATGCTTGACTGGTTTGTTATTGCTTTTCTGCATGCCATTTCTTTTCCAAGTTGGCAGGTATTCAACAAAACTGTCACGCACATAATTTGAGTCAGTTATGATCACAAATTCATGAATACCATGTTCAATAGCCATTTCAATGGTTTTGAAAACAGCAGTTAGTTCTGCAACTTGACTGGATCTTGGTCCAATGTTGAAACCTACAGATATATTTGGGAATCCATTTGCCCCCGTTATACCAATGCCAGCGACTAATCTGCGCTCATTATCAATAGTGGCATGGTAAGAACAACCATCAACATATACCCAAGGTAATGTTTGACAATGGTCCTCATTGTACATTTTATATGGGGAAAGCAATTGTTCTTCCAGAAAATCATCTTCTGATAATTCTTCCCCAGGATCTCTAGCAGTACAGTCGTGGAGCTCAGCAAGCCCTTGTGCGACTGGATTCTTTTTATTCTGCTTGTAGCGAATTTCTAAGGGCCAGCCTTGTAAGGAAAGAGTCCACGCTGTTATGCGGCTATTAGACAAATTCCCATCTCTTATTCTCTCACTTTGCAAATATAGCAAAAGGCTGGTGGGCCGTTTCCACAATAATTTTCTCGCCCTGTATATAGCTGCGGAAATTTTGTAGAGCCCATACAGTAGATAAGAGGGCTTTTTCGCAATCGCTAAATTTTATTTCTACTGGGGATAGATTTTTGCTCGCATAAGCAATGGCTTTGTTCAAATTATCATGCTTTTGGTATAACACAGCACTCATGCTTATATCTGTGTAACCTGTCTCTAAGAAGAAAGGTTTGCCACCTTCAGGGTATGCTAAGCAAGGTGCTTGAGTGAGTTTTCTCTTCAGCTCTCTGATGGCTGTCTCTTGAGACTCACTCCAGTGCCATTTCACATCTTTCTTCAGAAGAAGTAGTAGTGGTTTAGTTAATTCCGCATAATTATCAATGAATTTGCGAGAATAATTCGTCATACCCAGGAATGATCTCAATTCCTTTAAGTTAGTCGGGTTTTTAGAATTCACTATAGCTTCCACCTTTTTCTTCTGGGGATTTAATCCGTCAGAGGTAACTTCATGTCCCAAGAAGTTTACACGAGTGCGGCACCATTGAGCTTTTTGCAGGGATAATTTGACACCTGCCCTTTTAAGTTGGCTGAGGACATGTTTAAGCTCTGCGATGTGTTTTTCAAAGTCTGTGCTTTTGATTAAAACATCATCAACATAAGATAAGGTCCCCCTTTCCAGTGCGTCAGGCATAGCCTTATGCATGAATATAGCAAATTCATGTCCAGAATTTATGTATCCAAATGGAAGTCTCTGGAATGCATACTGAACCTTTTGGAAGGAGAATGCTAGCTTATATTGGTCCTCTTCATGTACCTTTATGGTCCAATATCCCTGTGCACAATCAATGGCAGTGAATATTTTGGATCCCTGCATTTGTGCTAGGCACTGGTCAATGTATGGTACAGGCCAGCCAGACATGTATACTCGTTTGTTTAGCCGTCTTAAGTCAGCACACAAACGCCATTGTCCATTGGGCTTAAGGACACCTAGAATAGGATTATTATAAGAGCTGTGCACCTGTCTGATAATACCTCTTTCTTCCAAATTCCTTATGATCTCTGCAAGAGAATCATATGAGGCTAAGGGAAGTCTGTATTGTTTGATAAATACAGGTGGCGCATTAGGATCTGTTTGTATTCTTGCAATGTGCAAGTCTGTAGTACCACAGTCATAAGAATCCTTAGCGAAAATATCCTTGTATTCCATTAGGAGTTCTCGCAGCTGTTGGCGTTCATCATCGCTGGAACAGCCATTAGCTAAGGATATTTGCTCTTCGACTATTTGCTGAAATCCTGGAAAGATTTCAGGCTGTCCTATTTCATAGGCTTCTTCCAATCTAGAGGTGAGGTCCCCTTGATTATAATTTACATTGCTCCCATGACTCTGGTTATTGGGGTAATCTTGCTGTTTGATTGGCTGATCAAACACTAGAGAGGCTTCTTCAATTTTACAGATGCCTTCCTCTGAGCTGAAGGGATAAATAGACTGAATATTAAATAGACCCTCTGGCATAGATGCAAAGGATTGTTCTATTAATTGTTCTTCAGTTAGGTATCCTTCAGGTATTAGCCCAATTACATTATTCTGGAATCCAAAAGTGTAATAACTTGATTCCAGTGCATATCCTATGGTAGTTCCCGTGGATAATGTTATATCCTGTGGGGTCATGTTATGCACAATAATATTTATTGGAACAGTTCCAATATTCACCATAGGAGTGTAGGTTACTGAGACACCCAGATTTTGTATTCTATGGGAGAGACAAATCAGTGTTTCAGAAGTTTTTAATTTCTGACCTCTCTTTACCTGTAAGGGTAAAAGAAATTTATCAGCCCCAGCAGGAATTATGACATCGCTAGATACCTGCATATTCACAGCATATGGCAATTGCTGGTTTGATTTCAGGGCTGCATTTTCATCCTGAAATACTTCAGGGTCCCCCTTTAACCTGCTCCAGAGGCAAGAATTAATCAAATCTATTTGTATGGCATATCTATGTAAGATATCATTGCCAATGTATATTTGATTATGGGGAGTATTTAAAACTAAAAACAGGTGCTTCACTGACTTATTTCCTATAGAGATAGATAATAAGCACTTAGCTGTGATGTTATAGCTTTCAGACCTGTCATCCAGGTTGCTGACACTGTGGTCTTGGGGAGAAAGATATTTAATCACTTTAGGTTCAGCTATCTGCGCTAATAAACCTTCGCTTATATAGCTAGCTTCCTGTTTTAAGTTTATTTTAGCATACTCGGTTTTACCAAGGTCATGCACTTGTATAGGGATAAATAGATCCTCTTTAACTCTCTCAATCCCTGTGAGGTATTGAGTGTGGCCTCCCCCCTTAGGGATTTTATGATCCCCCTTGTGGAGTGATATGGTTAATACATCGCCATCTAGGGAAATATTCGCTATCTTTCCAGGCGAAATTTTAAAAGTATTACCATCAGAGCCACTAAAAGGAGTCTGATCGTCTATTTGTAGAATAGTGATTTCAGGTGCAGAGTTATTCCTGAAATGAATCTCCACAGCATCTGGTTTCTCTTCCACCACGTGACAGCTATGTCGGGCGTGAGATATACCAGATTTTTCATAATTGATAGGCCGTTTAACTTGCGACCAAATTACATTATTTATGCAATCAATTATGGTGCTTAATCGTTTCAGGAGATCACTACCAATAATTAAACGATCAGTTGGCAGATCCACTATAATGACAGGGTGTCTTATGACCCTGTTCCCCAATTTAAATTTTAACCAGGCAGTACCGTAAACTTTTAGGGAGTCACCCCCAACACCTATTAGAGAACCGTCAAATTCTTTTATTTTAGGTTTGTGGGGTGTTAGCTCATTTAGCTGTGTGTAGTACCTGTGGGATAAGATAGTTGCCTGTGACCCAGTGTCAATTAATCCCCTGATAGGGTTGGAGACTGAATCTTGCAGCTCAACTAGTACATAATATCTTCCTGCAGTTTCTATCATTTCACACATAAAATTTGCATTCTTGTACATCTGTGGGCTTCGCCACGTTTTACCTGAATTCCCTGTGTCATTCGATGCAGAGGAACCTTCATACCTACCTGTTTCCTCTATGACAGGGTTGGTTGGATTCTTTTGTACTGCATCTGTGGAGATAAGGTTAGGAGAGAGCTGCAGAGGAAAAGTTTGGTTAATTTTTCCCGGCTGATGTCGCTCATTGTCACAGCTAATTTGTCCGTTTCCGGTCTGTGGGGAGATAACATGATTAGTATCATTGATATTTATTACTACATTTTGTATATCTCTACCCTCCCCTTCAGGTGATACTGCAGTATTTATGACTGTGCCTGTGGTCCACTGCTGACCACTGGCTGTACCCCTAAAAAAGTATTGTTCGGTTGCTGAGCCGTAGATTTTTGACTCATATTAGCGATTTGTTCGCTCAACCGATTTAATTGGGTAAACAGCATATCTACCTGATTGTACAAGTTACCTCTACCCCTGGGCCTATCTCTTGGTGCCCCATTGTACTGATTCCTGGACCATTGGGTTCCCTCAAAATCAGGGCCACTATTTCTATTCTGGCGTGGTTGCCCCTGGGGTTCAGCTTGTTCAGTATTAATATTTTGGGGAGCATTATATACCTGGGGTGTCTGGTTACCCTGAGAATATCTTCGCCGTTTATTGTATCTACCCTTGCGCGGAGACCAATTATTTGGTGAGTATTCTCTTTGTGAGTAATTATTCACCTGATTATGTCCCCCACTTTGGTTATAGTCTCCCTGCGCCTCAACCTGTGTAGGGGGAGGGGCAGAATTAAACCTCTGTGGAGATGGCCTGTTTTGACTGGCCACCTCTGCATAAGTTCTGTTTTTAGACTCCAAATTGAGGGGTTTAGGTGACACCCTAGTTTCTGCTACAATTTTGGGTTTTGATTCCTTTTTAACCCCCTGCTCACTGGACTGCTGAATAGAGTATAACTTCGTACTCTCTTTGATCAGCCATTCCAATGAGCAGTCCTCATCAAAATCTCTAGCTAAGTTGATTTTGATAGGTGTAGGCAATGCTTCAAAAAATAAATTTACAAATTCTGAGCCATCAAATCTGGGATTATCTTCAGCCATACTGTACGCATTTTTCAATACAGAAAGGAATTCGATTGGACTCTGATTTGCACGACACTTTAAACCATATACCGCTATTTTCGCGGCAGTTTTAGTGCGATATTGCCCGAATTCTTTTCTGCATTGTTGTTTTACCCCATTCCAGGAATGAATATTCATATCCTTTAGTGAAACAAAGAATTTGTGATGCTTACTGTCAAATACCCAAGGCAGAAATTCAATTTTCAATTTCTCACTTGTAACATTCATTATAGCTAACGCATTTTCAAAAGCCTGTAAATGATCAATTACAGATGTTGTTCCCTTATTGGAGAATATAGGTACTGCGCGTTGTACGAAGGTGATTATTTTATGGGAATCATAGACTTTATCAGACTTATTTTGGGACTCTCTGTTAGAGTTTCCCTCCCCCGCATCAGCTGCGCTACAGCTGTCCTCTGGATTTACATCCTGAGGGGATTGTCTATTTGGGAATCGTTTGTCTGTGACACAAAACGACATTTCGTCAATTATGCATATAAAAAGGGGCCAAGATTTTAGTATTAGTTCTTCTCGCTTTTTGGGATCTTTGCATTGATTAATCATTAATAATACCTGGAAGAATTCATTCTCCTCATTCCACATATTATTATTAACGATAATATTTTTAGCCCTAGTTTCAAGCATATCCACAAAATCATTTAATTCACCAGCAATATTTAACTTCCCTTTAATGTAACTTAAGATATCTTTCTTAAGGACCTGACCTTTAGTAATGGGTATTGTAATGGGACCAATTTCATTGCTATGTATAGAATTAAATGAGTCACTTCTGGCTACAGACATTATTATATTGGTTTAGTACTTAGTTAAACTAAAACGCTAATACAATTTTTGCCAATAAAAAGAGAGAAGGAAAATTTTTATATTTAAAAAAAAAAAAAAATATTATTAATTTTGAAATATGAAAAAAAAAAAAAAAAAAATTAATATTCCAAAATATGAGAAATTAATATTTTTGATTAACTTTGAAAATATGAAAAATCAATATTTTTGATTAATTTTGAAATATGAAAAATTAATATTTTTATTAATTTTTCAAAATTAATCTTTAATAATATTTCAAGATATTAATGTCAATCTCGAAATATGAAAATTAATATTTCAACTTTTCAAAAAAAATTATATCTTTAAAATATTGATATCGAAATATGAATTTTTTTTTTTTTTTTTTCTCTTTTATAATAATTTCTATTTACTTACAAATATATTATATCAATTATGATGGAATATTAATAAATCTCAGCAGTGCCTCCAATTATTATGTCAGTATATTTATGAAAATCTTAGTAGTGCTATCCAAATAATATATATAAGTTTATGGCAGGGTTATAAACACAATACAAAGAAATAGAAACCCTTATCAACCATGCACCTACTAGACCATACAATTAATATAAATATCTGAATTCTTTTATTTAGTTAATATCCATAAACATATTGAACTATATTTGCAGTAAAAGGAAACTAAATAAAAGTTTATATGCGTTAAAACCAACTCTTAAGATATGCTATCCTTCTTACAAAACCCAGAAAAATATACCTTCACAATTCAGCCTTTTATTTATTTAACACAATGGGACTAAAAACCTTTAACATCCAAGCAATACAATTCTAAACAGTGTTTATAAAACAATAGGATAATATATATATTCTGCTATTTAACTGCAATTATCCTAATACAAAATTAACTGACAATATCAGAACTTGCATAGATGAGTTACTTGGTCAATCAGACGCAGATTTAAACAATATATATATAGGCTGTGAAATGCTAACTAAAACACACTGTTTCTTTAAATCTATTAAATACAAATTGACTATGCATATAACTTATCTTATAATAAAACTTTTATATACATCACCCAAATAAACAGCAATCCGGTTCCCAATGTTTTGCAACAGATCCAATTCACCTCAGAAATTCAAAATTGGGGTAAAGCATATGGAGTCCATATGGTAGGTGTGTGCTTTTGATTAATAACTGCCGCAGTTACTCCTTTCTGGATCAAAATAACACAACCCTTTCTTAGTCTCTATGCTGGGGTTAAATCATCTGATCTTACCCCTCCCCTTTTTGATTATTTATCAGTCATTGGTGAATATTGGAAACACCCACGGCCTTGTCTTGGATTAGTTCTTTGCAACTGAACATGGATTGGTTTATTTGGTAAATGTGTTGTCAAGGAAATGCATTCTTTGCAACAACCAATCATCTCATGGTTGCAATTCCGCATCATAACACTAGGTGGCAGCAGACGTACAAACAAACAAATACAACAAGACCATCTCTAACATTTTTAAGCAAGTTAAATTTTTTTTTTTTTTTTTTTCATAAAATGGTTATTTAATCAGATCACACTCTATGCATTAATCATATATAACCCCAATTACAGATGGTTAATATTAGGTTATTTTTTTCTGATTATTCTGATACCAAATATGTTATATTATTAACATTTTATTTTATTTAGGTAATTTAATACTGCTAATTATTAGTTTAAAATGCATTACAATGTTATCGGTATCCTGGCATTTATATGTGAATAATAGCTTATTTTTAATTCAGTATTGTACTGTATTCCAAGTGAATCCTGTCTATGTAGATCTGAAATAAAAATAAATGTTAATAATCACTTCTCTTCAGGTCCATAAACATCTATTCATGTTCTTAAACACACAGAGGCTAAGATATTCATGCTTTCAAAACATACACATATATATATATCATATATATATATATATATATATATACACACACACATCTCATGTCCATTAAAACATATACAGTTGCTTTGAAATCATAATGTAAGTCATTTGTCTTCACTGTGTTATTCTAACCCCCGACACAACGTCTGTGTTACGTGTATTCTGATGTTATCATCCAAACAGCCTGAGTCACTCAACAAGTCTGTGCCAATTATCAGTTCCTTTGAAGAATGTTTGTATCTCTCACATTTCTTCAGACGGATCGGCATTTCTCTTGGAGGAAATCCATATATTTGCTGTATCCTGAAACTGTGTTAGTTTCCATTTCCTTTCAAAATTACTTCCCCCAACATTCCTCTAAGTGACTGTTCTGAAATTTGGCAGGCCAAATGTTCCATTGTCTCCCCCTGTGTGTTCAGCATAATTTTACATAATGAATGTGGGAGATCTCTTAGGAACAAACCTTTGTCTACAGATCTATTAAATAAAGACAAATATACCTCTATATATTATTTAATAATATTTCAAATACCTTGACAAGTATATTAGAACGTTGTTTAAAATTATATGGTCTTTCTGAATCATAAAGAAACATTTTAAGTTTTGTGTAACATAAAGTCTTTTTGTTGAGCTTCCTGATCCATGTCATAGACCTGTTTTTCTGTTAAAGTGATGGTTAATTTTATGTATGCAGACAGTAGATCCTGAATCTTAATGTTTTTTTTATATATAGTTTTATTTATCAAATTATGTGCTAAATGACTTTTTTTTAATTCTGTTCTTTATGTTTTATTAAATCCCCTCTGGCAGCCCACTTTTTTTTCTTGAGGCAATGTTTTTACCTCTTATCCAATCGTCTTTCTAGCTATACGGCTCGCATTGAGCAGCTCTACAACTTAGGAGGCAAAGTTTGTAAAACTGAATTGTGGGTGTGGTGAGGGGTGTATTTATAGGCATTTTAAGGTTTGGGAAACTTTGCCCCTCCTGGTACGATTGTATATCCCATACGTCACTAGCTCATGGACTCTTGCCAATTACATGAAATAAATAGGAGTTTTGTAGAGGGCAGCCATAAGTGGGGGTATGATAAAACTTACATTTCATAATAAAAGGTTTTTGCGCATCTCAAATAGCATTTAACAAATGAAGCTATATACAGCATCAAGTTTACCATCACTAATGAAGAACATTGTCAAAAGTATTATATTTCTCTCTGGCAAGTTTGGTTTCCTTAGCTTGCGGTTTGATGAATTTACTCTTTATGTAACATTTGTGGGCTTCCCACCCACAGGTCCATGTCTGATGTGTTTATGCAACAGATTCCTTAAAGGCATAAAATTCATATATCAATCACACTGTATTAAGTACGCATTTTCTAATACTAGTTAGGACCCCCTTTATTGAAGCTGTGTGCTCTTAATTATTCCTTAGATCACAAAACATCATTACTAGCCAGATCATTGGTTCCTAAACGATCAATCACATCAAACTCACTTTCTGTTCTTGCTGCCTTAAAGTGAATGTAAACTTTGATGAAATAGTGCCCGGTTTTTAAAAATACTATTAAAAACAGGGGCACTTTCATTCATCAAATTTTACAAATGCTTACCTTCTCCTGAAACGTTGGATTGCCGATCCCCCACCTGCAGGTCCTCTGTACTATGGAAGCAATGACGAAAGCGGCATCCTCCAATCACGGCTTTCCCCCCAGGAGCGTCCATCTGGTGAGGCCACGCCGTGATTGGAGGAAGCCGGTTTCGTCATTGCTGTGTAAGTACAGCAGGAAGAAGCAGGCGGGGGGGATCGGCGATCCGGCATTTCAGGAGAAGAAGGTATTTGTAAAATCCGCTGCAATGTAAACTTTCATGAATGAAAGTGCCCCTGTTTTTAATAGTATTTTTAAAAAACGGACACTATTTCATCAAAATTTACATTCACCTCTCTTCTTTCTTTACTTTCACCCTCGTACACTCCTTAACATTTTACTTTCATCATTGAAATAAAAGCATACAATTTTAAACAACTTCCCAATTTACCCCTTTGACCTAATTTGTTTTGTTCTCTTGGTTTCTTTGAATTCCTTTGATGAAAAGGACACCTAGGTAGGCTCAGAAGCTGCAATGCACTACTGGGAACAAGGTGTGGATTTGTGGTTGTACATATATGCCTCTTCTCATTGGTCACTGGATGTGTTCAGCTATCTACCAGTAGTGCATTGCTGCACCTCCAACAGAAGATACCACAAAGGGCAATACTTCTGATCCAATGCTCTCATTGTTCTCTGGGGTAGTGCTTCCATACATTGCTGCTCTCCAAATTAAATTGCCATGAAACCCAATTTTTTTTCCCCATGATTTAGATAGAGAATTTTTAAACAACATTCTAATTTACTGATTTCTTCGACAAAGGAAACCCTAAAAATAAAGCAAATTAGATAATAGCAATGAATATGGATGAGCCAGTAGCAGGAGGCATCTAGTGTTCAGCCACCAATCAGCAACTACTGAGATTGAGATATACTTTTTGCTTTTGTGAAAAATCTAAGGTCATTTTCATGTTTATTAAATCCCATAATGAAGATATGGTTTAGATTCTAAATCAAAATATTAAGAATGCAGATGCAAGCAAACATAACTATCTTGTGGTTCCTTTAAAAAAAAAATGTAAGAACAAGGGGTCATGATCTCAAGCTGAAGGGTAGTAAATTCAGGAGTAATTTACAAAAACACTTCTTTACTTAAAGGGTGGTTGATTCATGGAATAATCTTTCATTAGAGGTTGTAATGACAAAAACTGTGTGTGTGTGTGTGTGGGCAGACTTGGTAGACCTATGGTTCTTATCTGCTGCCAAAATATGTTTCTTAGAGAAACCCTAGTAACAGTTATAAGGAATTTAAAGGGATGTGAAAGTGGAAAAAGAAAATGCTCTTATATAAGAGTATTTTATTATTGTATTATTGCATGCATAAATGTGTTTAACTCCTGCAAAGGGATTAAACACATAGTTAAAGTCAACTACAGAGAAGCAATACCTTACTGGGAGCTAGCTAAATATATCTGGTGAGACAATGAAAAGAAACAAAAGCATGTAGCCACCAATCACATACATGTTAGCTCATATTAGTACATTTGATCATTTAAAAGTGAAAAAAAGAAGTGAATTGTTATAAAATGACACTATTAGAATCATGCAAGTTGACTTTCCTATCTGTTTAAGATAGAAAATGAATGTTTGCATGCTCTGGGGCAAAAAAGACCTCTGAGTGCACGGGTATCAGGCGTGATGGTTTAAAAGACTAAGATGGAAAGTAGATGCTACAGTTGGTTTAATACATGGTGAGGTATTTAGTTTATCTGTTTATCTTGCGAGTACAATGCAGCAATTTATTCTTTATTCAAATCCTCTCTCCAGACTAAGTAAAATAGATATAGTTGTCTAAATTCCCTAAGAAAACCATCCAGGCTCTGGCCTGCTGAACTTCCCTTCCCCTTCCCCAATACAAAAACCCATGTTGCTAATCCCCCATTTTGCTCCAATTAGCCTAGAACAGATTAACAACCGTTGGGTTACCTCTGCAATTGGGGGACTATTCCTATCCTTACCAAGTGACAGGTTAAAAAATCTGAGGTCTCATCATAATGTGTCCTTGACACTAATTTTTGTCGTACACTATTATACCATTTGGTTAAACCTAAATATCATACATTCTATGATTACAGTTTCAGACTTAGTATTTTTGCCTATCTCAGTAACTATTTGTATAATAAAAGTCTTCACCCGTTAGCTCATAGCATTGTTGCAGATTAGATATGGAGCTTATATTGGCGATATTTGTATTTCAATGTCTGAGCATATGTATATCTCTTGTTTGAGCATTGTGTTATTGCTATTACCAACCCTACTATGTGTCTGGACATATTTTCTGTTTTGATGTTTCTTTTTCATCACCTCAATAAAAATTATTTAAAAAAAAAAAAGAAAAAGAAAAAAAAAAGCATCGCCAGAACAAGGGGTCATGAGCTCAAATTGAAGGGTAGTAGGTTCAAGACTAATTTGCGGAAGCACTTCTTTACAAAAATGAATACATTTCCATTAGAGTGATATATAGAATACATATCCATGAGAGATAGTAAAGTTTTGTGTTTCATACTTTTTCAGATATGTGTATGTTTGTATGGTATAATAAAATACAATTAAATGCTTAAGATTATTAAAACATTTTTGGGTAAAAAAAAAAAAAAAGAAAAAAAGAAAACCATCCAGACTGACAAATATCGTGTGGATCAAATTTGCTAAGATTTGAATATTTTAGGAAATAGAAAGTTGACTTACATGACATTTCAACTTAGTAATGCTTCTTTGCCAGTGTGTATACAGTGGAATAGCAGCAGGAGAAAGGGATACACAGAACAGATCAGACAATGTGACCACTTCCTATTAGCTGGTAGAATTGCAGCCAATAATACAGACAATGGGTAAAACTGATGACACTTGAATTTTCATACATGTTTGCTGCAACATAGCAATTCTCTACAGAAATAATGGATTGTGCAGATTAATGCTACGTTAGGACCAAACAGAAGTTGTCGAAACTACCTATTCATAAACACATCCAAGCAGAGGCATAGGTAAAGCACCTGAACTGTCACTATAAGCCCCTTACTTGGCAAGATAGAAGGACAAAGGCTTTAATAATTCTTAACAATTGGACAATTGTTCGTGTGGTATTGTGTTTTTCATTCTGCTTTACTATCCATGGACTTTCAGACCATATAGCATCCAACTAGGCTTCTCTTCATTCATTCAAGTTTTTAATGCCATCAGTATTTCGAAGCACTTTATGCAATAACATTGTTTTATGTCACTGGCACACCTCAAAAGCATATCAATCTGTAAAGAGAACAGTATAACTATATTGAAGAATGTTGCCATTTTTCAAAATTACTCTGAACATTAAGATCCTGAGTAGAAATGTTCTAGACTCGAGCATTGCTTCTCATCTCCAGTACTCAAAGAACACTAACGGACCAGCTTTTTATATTTTGACTAGAGCACAGGTGAAATAATCAGCTGATCAGTAACCATGGTTACTAACCTGCTCTAAGATGATTATTCCCTCTGTGCTCTTGTTCAGAAACCATGAACATCTGGACCATAAGTGTGTCCTGATAACTGGAGTTGAAACATACTGTTTTAGAGTAGAGGGCTACAATATAGTGTATCCAGCCACTTTACTAGTTTTACACTGATAAGGATTCTTCTCAATCAAATTGCCTATTAAGACAAGGTAAAAAGAGATCCATGTCACATACTAAAACTATACATACATTTTTCTTTGATGTTAAATTAGTCACTATCTAACATTCATTGAAGTGATTTTTAAGACTTTATAGCTGGTAACTAATACCCAAGAGTCCACAAGTAATAACAAAGGTAATGATTAAAAAAAAAAATCACTGAGAAATTAAATCCACAACATTTTATATATATATATATATATATATATATATACGTACAAAAGAGAATATTGGCGCACATCCACTTCTATATTATCAAAACATTTTAAATATTGCAAAAAATCACCTAAGCTCATATTTTAAAATTGGGATCTTAGTCACACAATATGGCCATATTTTGCTTAAGCCAGTCACCAACTTACAAGGTGTCCCAATGTTGACTGGTCCTAACACTGCAATGTGATGCCTTTCTCGGCTATAACATTCCTGTTTCAACTATGCATTTAAGAATGAGTCTCCCTGGCTTTATACACACTTCCAATGTCCTATAATGAGAGCACCTGAGCAACTGGGGGGTGGGGTGCTAGGAACCATGAAGGTGGTTAGTATATATATATATATATATATATATATATATATTTCTTTCATGTAATTAGCAAGAGTCCATGAGCTAGTGACGTATGGGATATACATTCCTACCAGGAGGGGCAAAGTTTCCCAAACCTAAAAATGCCTATAAATACACCCCTCACCACAACCACAATTCAGTTTTACAAACTTTGCCTCCGATGGAGGTGGTGAAGTAAGTTTGTGCTAGATTCTACGTTGATATGCGCTCCGCAGCAAGTTGGAGCCCGGTTTTCCTCTCAGCGTGCAGTGAATGCCAGAGGGATGTGAGGAGAGTATTGCCTATTTGAATGCAGTGATCTCCTTCTACGGGGTCTATTTCATAGGTTCTCTGTTATCGGTTGTAGAGATTCATCTCTTACCTCCCTTTTCAGATCGACGATATACTCTTATATATACCATTACCTCTGCTGATTCTCGTTTCAGTACTGGTTTGGCTTTCTACAAACATGTAGATGAGTGTCCTGGGGTAAGTAAATCTTATTTTCTGTGACACTCTAAGCTATGGTTGGGCACTTTGTTTATAAAGTTCTAAATATATGTATTCAAACATTTATTTGCCTTGACTCAGAATGTTCAACTTTCCTTATTTTCAGACAGTCAGTTTCATATTTGGGATAATGCATTTGATTTAATCATTTTTTCTTACCTTCAAAAATTTGACTCTTCCATGTGGGCTGTTAGGCTCGCGGGGGCTGAAAATGCTTCATTTTATTGCGTCATTCTTGGCGCGGACTTTTTGGGCGCAAAAATTCTTTTTCCGTTTCCGGCGTCATACGTGTCGCCGGAAGTTGCGTCATTTTTTGACATTATTTTGCGCCAAAAATGTCGGCGTTCCGGATGTGGCGTCATTTTTGGCGCCAAAAGCATTTAGGCGCCAAATAATGTGGGCGTCTTATTTGGCGCGAAAAAATATGGGCGTCGCTTTTGTCTCCACATTATTTAAGTCTCATTTTTCATTGCTTCTGGTTGCTAGAAGCTTGTTCTTTGGCATTTTTTCCCATTCCTGAAACTGTCATTTAAGGAATTTGATCAATTTTGCTTTATATATATGTTGTTTTTTCTCTTAGATGCAACATGAGACATCTTGCAATATGTGAGTCAGAAGATACTACAGGAAAATCGCTGTCTAGTGCTGGATCTACCAAAGCTAAGTGTATCTGCTGTAAACTTTTGGTAGCTATTCCTCCAGCTGTTGTTTGTATTGATTGTCATGACAAACTTGTTAAAGCAGATAATATTTCCTTTAGTAAAGTACCATTGCCTGTTGCAGTTCCTTCAACATCTAAGGTGCAGAATGTTCCTGATAACATAAGAGATTTTGTTTCTGAATCCATAAAGAAGGCTATGTCTGTTATTTCTCCTTCTAGTAAACGTAAAAAATCTTTTAAAACTTCTCTCCCTACAGATGAATTTTTAAATGAACATCATCATTCTGATTCTGATGACTCTTCTGGTTCAGAGGATTCTGTTTCAGAGGTTGATGCTGATAAATCTTCATATTTATTTAAAATAGAATTTATTCGTTCTTTACTTAAAGAAGTACTAATTGCTTTAGAAATAGAGGATTCTGGTCCTCTTGATACCAATTCTAAACGTTTGGATAAGGTATTTAAAGCTCCTGTGGTTATTCCAGAAGTTTTTCCTGTTCCTAATGCTATTTCTGCAGTAATTTCCAAAGAATGGGATAAATTGGGTAATTCATTTACTCCTTCTAAACGTTTTAAGCAATTATATCCTGTACCGTCTGACAGATTAGAATTTTGGGACAAGATCCCTAAAGTTGATGGGGCTATTTCTACCCTTGCTAAACGTACTACTATTCCTACGTCAGATGGTACTTCGTTTAAGGATCCTTTAGATAGGAAAATTGAATCCTTTCTAAGAAAAGCTTATCTGTGTTCAGGTAATCTTCTTAGACCTGCTATATCTTTGGCTGATGTTGCTGCAGCTTCAACTTTTTGGTTGGAAACTTTAGCGCAACAAGTAACACATCATGATTCTCATGATATTATTATTCTTCTACAGCATGCTAATAATTTTATCTGTGATGCCATTTTTGATATTATCAGAGTTGATGTCAGGTTTATGTCTCTAGCTGTTTTAGCTAGAAGAGCTTTATGGCTTAAAACTTGGAATGCTGATATGGCTTCTAAATCAACTTTACTTTCTATTTCTTTCCAGGGTAACAAATTATTTGGTTCTCAGTTGGATTCCATTATTTCAACTGTTACTGGTGGGAAAGGAACTTTTTTACCACAGGATAAAAAATCTAAAGGTAAAAACAGGGCTAATAATCGTTTTCGTTCCTTTCGTTTCAACAAAGAACAAAAGCCTGATCCTTCATCCTCAGGAGCAGTTTCAGTTTGGAAACCATCTCCAGTCTGGAATAAATCCAAGCCAGCTAGAAAGGCAAAGCCTGCTTCTAAGTCCACATGAAGGTGCGGCCCTCATTCCAGCTCAGCTGGTAGGGGGCAGGTTACGTTTTTTCAAGGAAATTTGGATCAATTCTGTTCACAATCTTTGGATTCAGAACATTGTTTCAGAAGGGTACAGAATTGGTTTCAAGATGAGACCTCCTGCAAAGAGATTTTTTCTTTCCCGTGTCCCAGTAAATCCAGTAAAAGCTCAAGCATTTCTGAAATGTGTTTCAGATCTAGAGTTGACTGGAGTAATTATGCCAGTTCCAGTTCCGGAACAGGGGATGGGGTTTTATTCAAATCTCTTCATTGTACCAAAGAAGGAGAATTCCTTCAGACCAGTTCTGGATCTAAAAATATTGAATCGTTATGTAAGGATACCAACGTTCAAGATGGTAACTGTAAGGACTATCTTGCCTTTTGTTCAGCAAGGGAATTATATGTCCACAATAGATTTACAGGATGCATATCTGCATATTCCGATTCATCCAGATCATTATCAGTTCCTGAGATTCTCTTTTCTGGACAAGCATTACCAGTTTGTGGCTCTGCCGTTTGGCCTAGCTACAGCTCCAATTCCTTATTTTATATGCTTTCGCACTTTTTTATCACCCCACTTCTTGGCTATTCGTTAAACTGAATTGTGGGTGTGGTGAGGGGTGTATTTATAGGCATTTTGAGGTTTGGGAAACTTTGCCCCTCCTGGTAGGAATGTATATCCCATACGTCACTAGCTCATGGACTCTTGCTAATATGAAAGAAATGAATTTATCAGGTAAGTTCTTACATAAATTATGTTATATATATAGTTTTATTTTTTAATGCACTAACAGACAGCCTCCTGAAGAACCTTTCTACCAAGGGCTGCTTCCGAAGAAACATAAAAATGGTAGAATTTTGTAAAAGTATGCAAAGAAGACCAAGTAGCTGCCTTGCAAATCTGATCAACTGAAGCCTCATTCTTAAAAGCCCAAGAAGTGGCAACTGACCTAGTAGAATGAGCAGTAATTCACTGCGGTGGATGCTGACCTGCCTCCAAGTAAGCCTTGTGAATCAAAAGTTCCAACCAAAAGCCAAATGAACAGCTTTCTGACCCTTTCTAAGACCAGAAAAAATA